>NC_085085.1:16273587-16493239 GCF_963422355.1 Corticium candelabrum
CTGGAAGCAAGGAACTGCATCATCTAAGTGAAAAGATGATGAATTAAGATGCCAGATACATGTATTTTTTGAAACAGGCTGGCATTTTTGAAGCACAATGTATTTGTTGAAGTTAAGATTTATCTGATTTAACATCTTGAGGGATATGAGAGGATCCTGAAAGACTCAAGAATCTAAGCTGGATTGGCTGGGGAGCTAAAAACATGCATGCTCTAAAGAAAGTGGAGAACAACACTAATTGTATCTTGATAACTTTGCATTTCTGAGGTGTCATTGAGAGCTCTATATACGTTTGAGCTGTTATACACAAGAGTACTTTGGATTCTGAACAACAGAGTTATTTCTTACATTACATGTATACTAGAGTATTACAAGGTAACTAGGACATACTACTCAAGCGATTAAGTGACTAAGAGATTTAGTGATGTCTGCCAGCTTGGTTTTATATAAGCATGCTTATACTCATGTAGACCCCATGTCTAGTTGTTTTATATGTTTAAATCTGTATCAATGGACACATACAGTATATGCCAGCAGGCAGGCGAACACACTTAATATATCCAGCAGTTTGCCGGTAAAGTAATTTATGTGTTTGTTAATTAGCTACTTCAAAGAGATCCTGACAAGCGATTAGGTTGTTCTTCTTTTCAACGTGGAGAGACAGCTGCAAGCATAAAGGAACAATCATTTTTCAGCTGCCATTTTCAAACCAAATCTGACGGTGATGACAAAACATGTGGCTCCCATCTCCAAACCAAGGCTGAGGGCAATGACGAAACACCTACCTGCTCACACATTCATTGGACGTGGGAGCAACTAGAAAGAAGAAAAGTTCGACCACCATTTGTTCCTATACTAGTAATAATTACTTATTCGTTTCTATCGAATGGATGTATTAATTTAAAGATTTTTAGATTTCTAATCGTGACCTTCGCTATGTGGATCGAGATATTCTAGATGATAAATGCTCATTTGACAATCTTCCAGGTAGAAGAAAAGGAGAAACAAAATTGTGTTATCTGGAAGACTTTGATTATGCAACACCATTGCCGCAGTGATATCTGTATTAATTTTGATTTTTGATATTTATCTTTTATGTTAGTGTACGCAGGACGCAATTGCAAAGTTAGCGCACTTTAGTCATCTACGACGTGGCTTCTCCGAGATGCGGAAAGCCGTCACCAAGCGTTCGCGAGTTGTTTTCATCTTGTTGGCTTCACTACTCATTGTGTTGACTTATTGGTTCGTTGGCAATGAGGTAGAACCAGTGACCAGCTCTGCAATTGCAACGAGCAGTAAGAACAGTGATCATGATCAAACGTAGTTTGGTCTGTTGTTTTCATGATGTAATAGTCAGTGTTTATCTTTGGATTAAATGCGTACTGGAGTCGACGGTTGCTATGACGCACTGTTGGTACCAAATTCACGAATTGTTCTGGTAGAAATCAATGTTAATTATTTTAATTAAATAAAGCTACATGGACTTAATTCGGATCAGTCAATTAAAGTGCGTGGTTTTTGGGGAATTAGTCAAAATATATTAAAATATATGTAATAGTATTGAAAGAATTTGGAATACAAGTACATTGTAACTCAAACTGTATGCATCATTATTATTAGCATGCTCTCTCGCTCTCTCGCACACACAAAATGCAAAAATGGCAAATGGATAAGGAGCTGCCGTTCATTACAGTTACGTCCCCAGCCAGATGGCTGGGTTCCTGTGCACTATGCAGGAGCTATGGTCCATGCTAAGCAATTTCCTGGAGCTTGGCCAGGTGCTCGCAAGAGCACCGACTGCGACACCAACTGTGGTGTGGGCACCCAAAGTTCCACCAGGACCCCAGTGGCTGATGGACTTTGTCGCAGTCGGGGGCCTTTGCCACCCCAGTCAAAGACCAGGTTCTCATTTATACTCTTGAGTCAAGAGAGGCAATTGTGTGTAAGTGTCTTGCCCAAGGAAGTTATGCCATAGCTTACCATCACTGTGACTTGAACCTGCAACCCTGCAAGGTCCTGGATGTGATCACCCCATAAGATAACTCTCTAACCAACTGAGCTATAGCACCTGAGCTACACACACACACACACACACACCCCTGGGCTTCATGTCTTTGTGAACAATGATGGTTGCAAGGCTGCCACCATTCTTACTTATTAATGTTTAGTTATTTACAAACATTGAGGAACAGATTGTCTCCCCCTCCTCTCTGGAGAGAACTAAACCTCCTGTTTAAAGTATGACTGCTGTTCGTTGGGTAGACATTACAGCTGATTGGACTGTAATTACACTGAATAATGGCATCTTTGTGTTGTCTGGTATTGTTTTTGTGATACAGGTGCTGATCAAATGAGACGGAAACAACGCAAACACGAGGATCATAAAAAGGAAGCAATTGGTAAGAAGTCCTCGGCCAAGGTTCAGTCAGTTGAGAAGGTGTCAATACAAGATGTTCATCCTGTAAGTAAAATTTCTCTTTTCTTTACAGTAGCTGTTTTTTTGTGGGACATACTTATTTGATGCCATACTGCTCCTACTGTTTTTCGAGACTAATTCTTTTCAAGACTCCAAAAATAATTTAGAATTTTGTAATTTTTTGAGGTCTTGATGTGTGCAATATTAGTAGCTAGGATCCATGGCCCGTTCTTCGTACGGGCAAGATACTGTAGTGTAAAGATAAGTGTGTGAACACGTCATGTGCAGTCTTTGTTGCGAGGTCCCGGATGTGCTGAATGAATTTGAATCTTGCTCTTCGCGCTTGTTTTGATAAAAATCGACACACTCCCCGTGTAGCGCTTGCTGCAGAGAACGTGTAGGTTGGATTCAGTGCAAATGCAATCAGAATTTGGAGAGAAACGAAAGCGCTAGAAGAGTAAGTTTTGTCGGCAAGAGATATTCGATTGCTCGAAGCTTTGCGAAGAACAGCAATGCATACAGTCTACACAGGACTGGTGTGGGCGTGTGTTCGAATGAACTGGAATGTGTAGTGTTTGCGTCATCGAGAAAATTTTACGCGGGGGGGTCGACCCTCGAGAGGGGACCCGGTGCAAATTTTTTAAATTTTTTTACGCAAACCTTCCCCTGTGCGTGCCGATTTCGGTTGCGAACGGACAAAAGACGTGGCCGCCAAACGCGAACACACACACACACAGACAGACAGACAGACAATTTGAGCTTTATATATTAGATTTTTGTTTTAATTATTTGATTATTTATTCTTTCAAACTAATTCAATTCTCTAAACATTTCTAGTTGGCATCTTGAGCTGCACACTTTCGTCTAGCGACTATTTTTTATGATGTTTCTTGCACATGCAGAAACCGAAAGCCTAGACAAGCAACTATTTTTGAGACCATATTTTTCTGTTATTCTATTATTGTTTGAAGGCAAAATTTTTGAAAAGATTATTACTCGAAAAACATTAGGAGCAGTAGGGTAAGTGGTTCTTTCCTGTGTCTAAGCCCTAAGGACAGACAGAGTAAAGCAGTCTGTAGTAGACAACCTTTTAAATGTGCAAGGGGTGTGGAAGGTATAGCAGGTTGCATGTTTGCCAGCTTAAAGGGGCACACTGCTGATGCTAGTGCATGCATATTCCATGTCTTTGAAAATGGTGCACTCTTTCAAAGGCTTAGTAACCACGAAGACTTAGACACTCTAATTTGCACTGAATGCAAAGCTGACTGAAGTCTCTCTATAGCCTGAATTGGAAGGATCAAGACATTGCAGTATGAGGTTGCGTTAGACTGTGTCTAGTAGCTAGGCCTTTTAGATTAGCATGACGAGGCGTCATGCAGCCAGATGTGAATAGTTAGGTGTTAGGTATGGACTGACCTCTTACCTCTAGGGTATGCATGGTTTGATGGATTTTGACGACTTTAGAATTACTATAAATTGGCCACTTTGTTGTACTTCCGTATAGATGATCATAGCGTGCCATGAGTCATAGGAAGTGTGCCAGTAATGTCAGCTGTTATTATCATAGACTTCTTCTGTTTCACGTTTGTAGTTTTGTGATAACGTGCTCTTGTTGTCTACATTCGCTAGGTTCCTCACATCTTCTAGACAGGGTACAGTACAAGTTCCTGCACATAAAAAACCTTACTAATTAATACTAAAATGCTTTTTTTGGGTGTGAATGCCTTTTGTGTCATGCTATGCACAGATTTCTACCTGTGTAGCTCTGCCATATTATTCAATATTGGTATACTTGCATGTAATGTACCTGAGCGTATTGGTGTGTACCTTCTAATGTAGTCTACTTCACCAGGTGTCACTTTCTCTATTCAGGCATGTTGCTTTTGTGTAGACGGCATTTCTCAGTAAAATATTGCTGCATACACGGGCATTAGATCATACCACTAAATTCAACTTTACACTTTAGTGCCCGTTTTTGTGTTGTCGTTTGTCACATAAATTGTATGCCTCTGTCAGCAAGTGGTTATTTTATTCTATAGGCAGCCGACATGAAAATGGAACCATCTGCCAACACTTTGTGGGTATAGAACTATACGTACATTCTCTGTCTTGTTGTTTGTAATTGACTTGTTTACTAGCAACTTCAAGCAAAACGGAATGCTACCCTTCACCGAGCTTGTGGAGGCATCCGCATGCCATTGGTCAAACTCACTGCTGATGAGCAATTGACTCTTTTTAAGCACATGATTGTTGATGATGCTCACAAAATCATTTACTGCTATGTCCCCAAAGCAGCGTGTGCTAACTGGAAGAAGGTAATACAAGTAATGCAAGGGCGATACCCAAGCTTCAAATCGATCAACAAAACCGACCACTTTGCACTTGACTTTATGTACAAATACTCAAAACAGGAAATCATGTACAGACTTCGACACTATTTTAAGTTCACCTTTGTTCGTCATCCTTTGAGTCGACTTGTTTCAGCATTTAGGAACAAACTTCATGAAAACATTGTCGAGTACCATAGAAAATACGGCATCCCTATCATCAAACGTTATCGTAAAAACTATGACCAGGATACAAAAGGTGATGATGTAAAGTTTGAGGAATTTGTGCATTATTTGATTGATTTGCCAACGAAACGAATGAATGAACATTGGCGACCTTACGCAGAGTTATGTCAGCCATGTCATGTAACATACAACTTCATTGGTTTGTATGAAAGTCTAGAAGATGATGCGAATGCAGTGTTGGAGCATGTAGGAGCCAAATTACGTTGGCCTCAACGTCAGCATTTCTATAAGCCAACTACGACTGAAGAAATTGTGAAACTATACAAGGAGGTGCCACCTGATCTTATTCAAAAACTTGTAGCAAAATACAAGAAAGACTTGGATATGTTCGGTTATGCTTCAAGTGAGTACCTATGATTCTTGTGTATACAAAGCAATTTAATTGCAGCCCGTAGTAAATAAAATATTACAAGTAGTGAAAACTGATCCAGTCAGCAGCGCTAAACTATGTCCTCTTGTTGCTGTTGATTGTATGTATTATTCATTGGCCTTATGACTTGAAAGTATTCAAGGTAGTTGTTCACAATTCCACGACTGTAAGGATTCTGAAATGTCCCCTTAGATGTGTGAAATGCAGCATAGCGATTCATGTTCCACCACTCATTTGTTGTCAAGTTTCTTCCGGCGATCACAACCTGGCAACAAATGAAATGAAGTGCAATGCAAGTATATAGACATACAGACAGACACGCAGACTGACAAATATTTACATGCAGGCAGATGCATGCACATGTACACACCCACACACCCACATGTACACACACACACACACACACACACACACACACACACACACACACACACATGCACACCATGTAATTAATAATTAACTTAAATGCATACACACTATACTATGATTCTACAAGCATTAGAGTGTTACTGCTACAACAATAACAATACAGTACTCTGAACTCACCTGGAAAAGAAAGAGGCAAATCACTCCTGGTGTCAATAGCAGACACACTCCTCCACCAAGCAAAACAATCCAATCACGTCCAGAATGATAGAGAGCGATGAAAGCCCAAAACAGAGTAAACAAACTGGTGACTGTGTTAGTGAACAAGAACCCCAAGAAAGCAGACCTAGAAAGAGGATTAGAGTAAGTTACAAAACGAGCAAGATTCTACTTTTAGATTAGTAAACCTGTTGTTGTAGCCGATGCAGTTGTTGATGTATGGACAGTGATGATCAAAGTGGCTAACGCAGCGATTGCATGCCCTGCAGTGTTTTGAGCGCGGTGGTTTTACAATTCGACATGTATGGCATAGACTGGCCAGAGGACTAGATGTATCTGCCTTTGCCCATGATTTATAGTTGCTTACCTGTAGTCCAAGAGATACAACACAACAGGCAGACATAGTCACACATACCACAGTCACATACACAGAGACAGCAGAAGACAAACAAAGGGCAGAGGACAGACAGACGCAAACAGACAGACCAACACCATACACACTATACATAATATTATATATTACTATTAATGTCGGTAGACTAATATGATTAAACTGGTTAATGTATGCCTCATCTAGATTGTCTATTATTTACCTCTCGTAAAGCTCTAGAATACTCCTCACTGTTTGTTGCAATGAATCCGGGATCACAACAATTGGCAAAGAAGAATAAAACCCACATGATGATGTTAGTAACCCAAAACAAAAGATGAGCACCAAAATGAGTATTTAGTGACCAAGGGATGACCTGAAGATACACTTGAGAGTAAGAACATTTAAAGTGTAGAAACAATGTGCATGAACCTTTAACAGATATGTAGGATAGCCCCAGAAAACAACCAATGTGATATAAAACCAAAGGGCAATTTTCTGCTTGCCTTCTGTGCCAAATAGCAAATTCCTGATAAAAATATGTAGCCATGTTACGGGCAAATAACGGAGCCATTACACCATTACACTTGCCAACCGGAAATTTACTGATGATCTGAAGCTCATCTTCTGCTTGAGAAAACGAATGATATGCTTGTGTTTACGACCTTCTGCTAGTATTACGGGAGTTTTTCCATTCTTGTCTTTCCCTCTCAGTTCAACTCCCTAGACATATAAAGCATGTTTGGTGATCGACACAACAAGTGATGAAATTGTTTGTGTAAGAGACCTGATCAACAAGCAACTCAACTGTTTTCATATCACCATTGATACAAGCCAAGTGAAGAGGTGTCTATAAGCACAACATTTGTCATCCTACTGCAGTCTTTATAAGATCTTTACTGTAAAGGAAGTGATATGGGTGGGAGGGACTGCTACAATACATTTAGTGGATTGTATAGTTCATCCAGTAAATGTACGTCTTCTTGTATTATAAATAAGTGGTTACAACTATTAAAATTTTGTGGATCGAATTACCTTATAAAACATAAAAAGCACAGGCATCGCTTAAGTATAAATCAGGTAAGTATATATGTCAGCAGTCTTAATTGTAAAATGGTTCTGCAAGTCATACTCTATTCTACTAGCAACACAACGTGTACAGTCAGTCTCACCTGTCCATAAGAGTCAACTAATCTAGGATTAAGTCCTGAATACAACAGCAACTGGACAAGATCACTTTTCCCCTTGTATGCAGCCCAGTGTAGACAAGAATCCCCATTTTCATCTAACAAGTGCCTGTCGGCTCCCTTTCCAAGCAAGTAACCGACCATCATTGCTTTCCCAGCCATTGCAGCAACCAACAGAGAACTCCTGCCAGTGCCGTCTGTCACGTCTATATGAACACCCTCTTTCAAAAGCAAGTCAACAGCTTCGATCTGTTCCCGTGTTGCTGCCCAGTGAATGGGTCTCATAGCTTCTTTGTTTTGGCAAGGGTTGTTGATGGGAGCGCGAAGTGAGATGAAAAGTTTGATCAGTTCCACATGTCCGCCATGACAAGCCCAATGAAAAATCGTAGCTTTATTTTCGTCAGTCTGTTGGAAGACATCGTCACCGCACTCTCCTATCAGCTCTTCACATTTATCATAGAAACTGAAAAATCATACTTGCCATTAATTAACCAGTTACCTGACGTTATTTACAAAGATGATGAGTAGGTAATGGTTTACCCTCGTTTCACTGCTTTAAATAACTTCTGTAAGTCGGTTTCGTTTTCTTGATGAAACATGCCGCTAGTAAGAGCATCTATTTTCTTGTCCAATCTTTGCAGCATCTTCTCGAACTTACACCGTGTCCGACCACGTGGTCACATGAGACAAATGTCCCGTATAGGAAGAGTTAGAGAGATGTGGAAGGTGAGGCAAGGTTTTGCGCCCTTGAAGAGATGTTTCTCAGTCTCAGCATCATGCAAGAATGTGTATGAGCTGTCAATTGATACGATGAAACCATCCAAGTTGCCAGCTTACGCAAATGCAGTTGGACGTTTGATTTCTCATGGTCAAGAGTCAACACTTCTAGGGGCGTTCACAACATATCTGGGTGGCGAGAGAGGAGAATTTATTCACCTTAGAAAACACAGTGAGTTTCATAAATGAGAGTTTGTAAGAGAGACGAATGAGAGGTCGATAGACCCGGGCTGCATGGGGCAGGGTAGAGGGACTTTGTCTTTGTAAACAGTTAGACTGCGTACTGTAGCATAGGACTCAAAGATTGGTAAGAATAAATGTAATTGAACACAAGAGACACAAGAAAGAAAACATGTATCCGTTAGCCGGCTATCCAAATGACTGAGCTGCCCCGCCTATGAAACCCCGGATGCCACATCATCTCCTTTCTACGCAAAACACAAAATTTACAGCACTATGATTATATCAGTTCTATAGCCTCTCTAAACTGTCCACTCTCCATATCTTGTAGGTGGTATCTCCTTTGTAGTACGCTGACTCCTTCTTGGCTGCTCTACTCCTGTGGCAACTTCAGGCGCACGCAACTCGTCTTCAGTACCATCGTCTAAGGACTCAGGCTCTGTGTCACTGCTAAATTGATCCTCTCGTTTGTTGTCTCTATTGCTACCTGCAACGTCTCTAGGCTCTAGATCTGGTTCATCTTGTACTAGCTGCTGGGTTGGTAGTTGATTTGACCGTGGGTGCAGTCTCAAGTGATCCACGTGAACCTTTTGTCTTACTCCCGTGTCTGTATACTGTACTGTATAATACGTCTCCCCAAAACTTGTACTACTCTGACATTTCTCCACTTTGGCATCTTTGCGTGACGTACCAACACCATATCATATGGTCTAATTGCATTTCTCTCACTCGCTGTTTGGTCGTGGCCTCTCTTTTGTTTTGCTTGAGCCTTTTTCACCGTTTCCTTCAAAGTCTTGGTCAACACTGAGGACTTCTGTGGCGGCTTTAGTAAATCCAGTTGACATCACAGATCCCTATTCATCAGGAGCCTTGCTGGAGAAACATTTGTAGTGCTATGGCTGGTATTTCTGTAGACTGACAAAAATCTGTCACTACCTCTTCCAAACTTGCCTTTCCGCTCTCCATGTCTTTCTTGATTGCCACTTTCAATGTTTTAACAAAACGTTCCGCTTGCCCGTTGCTTTGGGGATGGTAGGGAGGTACTAAGGTATGACGAATACCCTGTTTCTTACAGAAAGTTCTGAATTCTGATGACACGAATTGGGGCCCATTATCTGACACGATTTGCTTTGGAATACCAAACCTTGCGAAGATGCGACGAAGTTGAGTAATGGTTTGGCTTGCTGAAGTTGCTCCCTCATGTATCTGTATTACCTCAGTACCACAACAAACCACATTTTTGCAAAATGGTCCGGCAAAATCAATGTGAATTCTGCCCAAGGGCACTCAGGAAACTCCCATGGATGTAAGGGTACTTCTGGTGGTCTATCAGCATGCACAGCACAATTTTCACAATTTCGGGCCATACTCTCTAGATCTCTGTTGATACCTGGCCACCATATGAACCTCCGTGCAAGTTTCTTCATCCTCTCCATACCAACGTGTGCTATGTGCAATTCTGATAGTAACTGCTCCCTCGTTGCCTTTGGAACCACTATTCTAGGTTCTTCTGCATGTTTTAGTATGCATCCGTCACACACTGACAACTGATGCTGGCATGCAACAAAATCCAAAAGAGCTTGGGTCTTAACTGTTGAAGGCCAGCCGTCATTGATGAATTTCATAACTTGTTGAAGAGTGCGATCCTGCTTTGTATATCTTTGTAGTTGATCAAAAAGAAGTGGTCCATCTTTGATGAATTGAGATTCCATTGCGGCTATATATCTTTCTGACTGATCTTCGTATTCATTTGTCTGTTCAAAATCCTCGTCATGTCCAACTGGGAGACAGGATAGACAGTCTGCATTCCCATGTTCAACTGATCGCCGGTATTGAATTTTATAGTCATACTGTGATGACTGGAGTGCCCAGCGAGCAAGGCGCCCACTTGTTCGGGTAGGAGTTGTCAGTTTGGTAGGATCAAAAACTGTCAGTAATGGTTTATGGTCAGTTCTGAGAACTTTCTAGTCCCAAATATTATGGATAACGCCTCCAATTCTAGCTGAGAATAATTTCGTTCAGCTTTTGTCAAAGACTTTGACGCGTACGCCACTGGATGCTCTTTCCCTTCTGTCACTTGGAACAAACATACTCCTAAGCCTTTTTTGCTTGCATTACAGGCTAGTTCCATGGGAAGAGACATATCATATTTTGCCAGCATTGGTAAAATGGTAACTCTATTTTCACCCTTTGAAAAGCACTTTCTTGCGTTGATGACCAGTTCCATTTTGTATCTTTCTTTAGCAGTTGATTTAGAGGTAGAGTATGGCTAGACATATGTGGAAAGAATTTTCCAAAATAATTAACCATGCCTAAGAATGATCGTAACTCTGACTGGTCTTTAGGTGCTTTCATCAATTGTATTGCCTTAACTCTTTCATTTGATACTCTGATTCCTGAGCTGTCAAATATATGTCCCAAATATTGCACAGATGGTTGACAGAACGAGCATTTGTCTCTTCTAATACGGAAACCATGTTGCTGTAACTTTTGAAATACTTGGGACAAATTCTGCATGTGTTCTTGTTCATCTTTTCCTGAGATTAGAATATCATCCATATAGATGCAAATTCCTCTCACGCCTTCCAAGACTTTGGCTATTGTTCTCTGGAAAATGGCAGGCGCTGAACTGATTCCAAACAGTAATCGTCTATATTTGAACAGTCCTTTGTGCATGTTAATCACCAGCCACTTTTGACTTTCCTCGTTCATCCGTAACTGGTTGTAAGCATCCTTCAGATCAATCTTGGAGAACATTTTACCCCCAGCTAGGGAACTAAACATCTCTGCTGGTATAGGGATTGGATATTGATCAACTACCATAATCCGATTGAGGGGTTTAAAATCACCGCATATCCTGATATCATCGTTCGGTTTAACAATGTTCACTGTTGGAAAAGCACATAGAGCGATGTTAACTGGTTCTAATACACCGTTTTTCACGTTCCTTTCCAATTCCTTCTCGATCTGTCCCCGAAGATGCATAGGAGGTCACTGGAATGGAAAAACCTTCAAATCTGCCTCTGGTCACACAGAGATGCCCACAATATTGCTGCAGCAACCCAGTTCATCTGTAAATAATTCTGAGAACTGTTGTAATAGTTTCTCCACCGGTGCTGCAATCTCACTTGATTCTGTCAACATTACACCACCATGGTTTTCCATAGCTTTAAGATAGTCTATGCACACTGTCGCCATCCCAACCTTTTTCACCCAATCCATTCCCAGCAGGTTTGAGCCTTTTCCTTGTCTCACGTAGAATGGAATAGGTGCAAGGTTGTTGCAAAATCTAACCTGACCTGTCATCATGCCCTTAAATCTTATGATTTGACCTGAAGCATTTCGTAGCTGCTTCCTCTCCTTACTCAACTTGGGCTGTCCCAATTTATTCCACTCTATCTCATCCATCAAGGAAACGTCCGCTCCTGTATCAACTCTAAAAGTTAAGAAACGGTCATCCACTCGTACCTTCACCTCAAGTTTCCTTGATGTATCACGAACAGTTTCTGCACAGTAAACATTCTTTGTGACAGAGTCAATGCAATAACTTGATTCGTCATCCTCCTGAGACGAGCTTCCTTCCAAATCTACCTCCTAGGAGTTTTGAGCTTGTTGTACCTTCTTTGTTCTCTGAATTACATCTCCTGGTTTAGCAACTTTGCCATGCCTAAATCCCAATGATTTTTCTTGGTTCTTCGCCGTCTTCTTTGTACATTCCCATTGGTAGTGTCCTTCTTCTCCGCATTGAAACAGATAAACCCTCGTCTGGCCTGGTGACGTTTATTGTAAGGTTTGCCTCCCTTCACATATTTTCTTCCTTGTACATGACAAACTTTTCCTTGCGATTCTGTCGTCGCCTCACGTGTTGCCATAACACTATCTCTTGCTCCTTCCAACGTCTTAGCTAGGAGAATCACTTTATCCAATGGTTGCGTCAGTAAGTCTTCTTTCTCGTACATCTTTTGTAGAATAGAGTCATCTTTAAGCCCTGCCACAAGAATGTCTCTCAATCTGTCTTCGTATTCTCCTGCCTTGAATGAACAACTCGTTGCGATTTGTTTCAATACTTCGGCGTACTCCTGTAGAGTCTCTTCTTCCCGTTGAATTCGCCGATGTAATTTCACTCATTCTACAATTGCGTTGCACTTACGCTGGAAGACCATCTGAGTCTTCTCAATAAGTTGTTCGACATTGAAGTCTGTGATTTCCCTTGGCAGTACCGCGTTCTCCAGACGCATACGTATACCTTCATCTAGACATTTCAGAAATAAACTTCTGTGAGTGTCTTCCTTGATATTGTAATCTGTGACAGCTAAGTCCAGGTAGAACTTGAACGAATTGGTATTCCAACTCTTGAAACGCGGACACCAATCCTGACTCGCGTCTTCCTTGAACGTACCAATTGACCTGGCAAGTCTTTCAAAATCCTTGAATCCAAGAATCGGTTTCGAAGCCATCTGTTTGCAGCGCCAATTGTAGCATAAGACTCAAAGGTTGGTAAGAATAAATGTAATTGAACACAAGAGACACAACAAAAAAAACATGTATCCCTTAGCCGGCTATCCAAATGACTGCGCTGCCCCGCCTATGAAACCTCGGATGCCACACATACATGCAGTACTTAAAACTCGACTCAGTTAAAATCTACAGAACTAATTATACAAGAACAACTAGTGTGACTGAGAACATCATGTTGAAACTCTGATGGGCATATAGATATGGCAGAAATTTACAGTTGGGGAACAGTTTGACAAACCTGCAGGCAGACGTCGGTTTGTGATTGCAGAATCTGGAAAACAGTTGATGACGTCAAGGGATTTGTTGTTGGAAAAAGTGACAGAATTAGGTGATGTGTCACAGAGTTGTGTGAGCCAGGTGAGTGATATCATGTATTTGATGAAACAGATTGAGGCTCTTGTTTGATTACTGTGTTTTCTTAATTAACAGCAAACGATCATGTTACATTTATTTCCATGGTGTGAAGTTGGACATCCAGCAACTGAAGGAGGTACAGTACCAGCAGCTGTGGGATGCCATCTTATACCCAATACTACATGTGTTAATTTTCATATGATCCCATGTGACTTGTAAATATGAAATTGAACCTGATATGAAATATTACAGAAAATCATCAGAAAAACAATGTCTTTCCAATGGTTAGGTTGAAGCCTAATCTTGTTTTGAAAACATTTTGGACACATGTAGTGTTTCTAGTATTGAGCATGAGTGTTTAGTCTTATTTGTATATCACATGCATGCCAATCATAAAACCAATGGCCAGGGACACAAGATAAATGCAACATATTGATTAATTAAATGAACAAGTAGAAAGCACTCTGTCACAGGTTGATCTAGAAGTGATGTTCACAACTTGCTATATAGTCAGTATGATGTACACTCATGCATACTTCTACTCTAGACATCACAATTTGTCCTACAAAATTGTTTGCTGCATTAGGAATATATGAATATCGTTCATACACGCTGAAGCCAGGAGTTCTTGCCCAATGGTCACATCGTTTTCAACAGGGAATTCATGCACGGATGCTGTATAGCAAGCCTCTTGGTGTATGGTTTTCAGAAATAGGTCCACTGAACGCAGGTTTGATTGCCAAACGTTTGACAAGTTTCAGTGTGTGTACAGAACAGTACTGTTTGTGTGACAGTTCATCACATATGGCACTACAATGATCTTGATCATCGTATGGAAGTAAGGAACCAAGCACTGGAAGATGAGCTATGGCGAGAAACAGGTCATTACGAGTTATGACTGGTTTGGTATTGTGCTTCTATTTTTCTTACAATGTAGTACGAGATGGATCAGTCTTTCTAACCACCATGATGTCAAGAATCATTCGACCAACTCCACATTCCAACTGGAAATGAGCTTCACAATGTGTATTCTATTTCATAGACTTATACAATCAGCTTGACAATGTGTAGTTGATTTCATAGACTCATATACTCTGAATCATGTTGTCTGCTAAACTATTGCCGCTACAACGGCTGTTATATCATCAGGTCTCCCACCCTTATATCTTTGAAAGTAAAGGCGAGATGCTTCTCTTGCAAATGGAGACAGTTCATCCACTTCATATGACATTCCTCTCGAGTCGTCGACTAGGGACCTCAGAAAAGTGTGCAGAGATTTCTCATTAATGTCCTGTAATGCAATGTAATTCTGAGAACAAGCTGGATTACAGTTGTAAAAGGAGTAAATCACTTGCCTTGACTCGTGCAAAGTTGTCGAGAATATGCTCTTGATCCAAGTTTTCAAATAGTCCATCTGTACCCAGGAGAATGACATCTCGATTTTCTAGTCTTATTGATGCCAAGTCAGCCATATCTGGACTATTGAGAAAGAGGATATAAAGTTACTTGCATACGTCGTAACATTCATCTGCAGGATGTGTATGTATATGCTCGTCTTAGTATACCTGTCATGTACACACTGATCATAATCTTCATCTGGTGAAATGGTTAACTGGTATGGACAGTTTAGAAAATGTTGCTGTGGAGAAGACGCGTGTATGATTGATGACTGCCGTATCACTATAAACCCTGAGTCTCCTAAGTTTGCTGTTCTTAGCATATTATCTTCAATTACTGCCAAACATGCAGTGCTGCTACCTAGAAGTAGACAACACTGTTATGACTTTCTTATATGTTACTCACCTAGTGAAATGAATGATCATCACCTATGATCTTTGGACGAACAGCTTGTAATGTGAGGTAGGCCTCTTGGAGTATAGACAGTGGTGATGACACTCCCCTTATAGCACTGTGGTAGCAATTCTCCATTAGAGAGACTGAGAATTTAGCAGGATTAATTCCTGAGAACATCCACTGAGTAACACCATCAGCAACACCTAAACAAGAGTTTTGTTTCATAACATAACACTACAGTGACACGAAATTCATAGACTTGGAGTCCCAAATCAGTCTACACAAGCATCACTGACTTGCCACAGGAATCATCATTCCCATTCATCAAGGACTTTGTATTTAGTAAAACAACATCAGGAAATTATAAAATAACCTAAAATTTTATGAATGTTACCAGATGATTCTTTGCAAATACATCATGAGCATGCCAGGTGGATCCTACAGTAGCAACGGAGATGCGCAGATAGACAGTGGGACTCCGAAGTAACAAACCTAGAGCGGTGAAATTCTTTGTCTCTGCTATAAAATAGGAATCGTGACCAATTGCTTTTTCATCGTGAGGCCTTCCATAAAGCGCAAAACCATCCACGGCCGTAATTACGCGGCTGTGATGTGACGAGAAATGACGACTTCGAATACTTGCCCTTATTTTTGCCTTCATACCCAAGTCCATTGTGAAATGGTGTCGACTAGTCAATGTAGAAATGTTCTGGGCTGAAGGAAATGAGAAACAGAGCTCGACAGCAGGACGAAATGCTGAATAGCCACGCCATGTCAATTTTTTGGTGTCGTCTACCAACCGTCGCATACACATATCTATTGTGCGAGCAGCTGCTAAGTGTAGTCTCCAAAGTATCATCCTACCTAGTTTCCGACGTCACAGGGAAGAAACAGAATACGTACGTACTCGCCATCTCGCTATCCCGGATAAGAATGTTGTAGACTAGCTCCCGGATAACGAAATTGTTGGCAAATGAGCAAGAATAACCGACAGTTTCGATTCGCAAAATTTTGTGTACGTCTTTCACAGCAGAAAGATACAAAAGGAAGGTTTCTTGAGGCATGCTAAATTCTCAGTGATCACTCACAGCAACGAGCTTGCGCAGACTCTAGATATGTTTAATTTGTGTAGGCAACTGAAGATATTGCGGCAGGATCTATTTTAATATCGGAGCCAGCCTTTGCAGCTGTTGTCAACGATGAGTTTGAGATGACTTGCTGTCATCACTGCTTTGAGACTACAGCAGAAGATTGGATTGTGTCAGTCTAGATCTGTCTGTCTGTCAGTCTGTCTGTCTGTCTGTCTGTCTGTCTTTATATGCTTTACAGATTTATTATTAAACCAGCAGTAGTCAGGCTGAAATTTGTATGAATATGGTTTGCTAAGGTCAATGTGATGTCATGCAATGAATTGATCTCGGTTAGTTTAAAGAATAATTATTCACTTAATTAAAGTTAATGGTTGATTTAGGTCACTGGAGCTGCTTATTTAATAAATGTGCATCACTTTTTTTGCAAGCTTGTAGTTGCATGCTTGCAACGATCTCAATCTACTGTTTAGTACACACACACACACACACACACACACACACACACACACACACACACACACACACACACACACACACACACACACACACACACACACACATTTTATTCATTTAGAGATGATGATTTATTTGGCATTTGGGATATCAGTATAGCCAAATTGTTAAGGTTGAATCAGTTATTAAAACGCAGTTAAATAATGCAACATTATCCACACGTGTTAATTAATGACTTCAAAGACTGCTCGTGTTGTTTTCTGTAGACTGATAGCTAGCGTGGTTGGTTTGCATATCTGTGTGTATAATAGTAATAGTAGAATGTGCATGGCAATGAGACTGTGTTCAATACACTTGTCTCATAGTGAGCGAATTCACTTTTTGGCATGCTTACAGGTGTGCTAATTGTGGTTGGGTAAGATTTTGTTCATCAGAATGTGAGAGGAGTGCGAACCGTCTATACCACTTACTTGAGTGTAAACATGCAGCTTTACTTTGTCAGGTGAGTGCTTACTATTGGTTTACAGTTTAGCTAATTATTATTAGTGTTGTTTGTGTCATAGGTGGATAAGTGGGACAGAAGTATTGTACTTGCCATAAGAATTCTTCTGGCTGCCAAACCTTATGAATTACTTGCATCAAGTAATATGAGTGTGTTTCAGAGTCAATGGTTTAATTTGTTGTTTGTTTGCAATGGTAATGGTTTTCCATTTGTGTCTATACTATTGTTACTTTAGATTTGTCTGTTGTGTGTGGGCTCTTACTCTTTGCCTGGTTGTCTGTTTGTTTTTTGCTTATTTTTACAACTCATAGCACAGTGGAACGAGATATATGGTGTTTTCAGAGGTTTTGTGGCTGTTTGTCTGTCTGTGTGTTTGTTTGTAGAGACGATATTTGTTGATTAAAATATCAACATGAAATTTTCAGAATATGAAGATCTTGCCAAATCCGGACGAGTTTAAGAATTTGTGAAAGAAATAGCAAAAAATTGGCACGTGGGTTGTTCGATCTTATCATAGATGGCTTTTTGTTCACTATGTCTTGCCAGATTTTAAGACTTCCCTCTCTCTGTTTTGATTTGGTAGTTATCAGTTGCATGGTGAACGTGCTAGTCCATGTTCATGTCAAATTTATTAGGACTTTTTGAGGTCTTAAGTTAATTAAAACAAGCTAATTAGAACAAGTCCAAGGCATGCACAATAGGATGATAAAACATGATTATATGTATCAGACTTGGAATGCGTAGTACGTATGCAACTAAACTGGTACCGTACCAATGGCCAACTGTTGGTGTCTTTTCTATCTCATCTGTTGTTTTGTGCCGTCCTATGAATATCTTTATTGTGTATATTGAGGAGACTCAGATTTTTATGTGTTAAATGCAATAGCACATGTGCAGTCTCATTCAAGTTGTGACACAGATCCAATTCCAGACTGTGACAGTAGCGGATGTTTCCAAAGTCTGTAATTCAGTGTGTGAAGTAAATGCTGTGCCTCTACATTTGAATGCATTGTACTTCAGGTGACTATTGCTCTGTATACTCACTAATGACACATGACAAGAAACAGCCAGATGTTGCTGCTTGTTACCAAAAAGTAAACTTTATGACTTAAAAACAGCAACTGTAAATAATTTAATAATAATATACTATTAGATTGTCCATCAACTGGCTGATGCATTTGTGAGTGATATCTTTAGGCCAAGATTTGATACATGTAGGGATACTGAGTTGTCAGAGAGCAGGACAACATTCCAGCAGCTAAGCTTGTCAGAGGTTCAGGACAAAAAAGATGTTGTGGAAAAACTGCTGCTGCACCACCTGATGCAACTTCGGTGCAATGTGCATGCAATAACCAAGATTATCAGTGAAGAGGAATCAGGTGGTGGTAGGTCGGAAGTGAGTGGAAGTGTGGAGAGACAGAGACAGGTCAGATTGGCAATGGCTATCTTTCCTACTGCCAGTCTTCTTAATCATTCTTGTGACCCAAATACAGTTGTAAGGTTGGTGTGACTGAATTGATAGTCTGACTTATAGCTCATTTTATTCTTTCTTGCTGCAGTTATGAGGGTAGGTGGATCACAATCCGAGCTGTTAGACAGATTTCTAAAGGAGATCAAATTTGTCATTGCTATGGTTCATTGTTTTGTTTGTTGTCTGTGTACATCAGTTATTTCTGTTTACATATGACAGGTCCTCATGTTAAGCACATGTCATCTGAAAAGCGACAAAAGTTGTTGAAAGAACAATACTTTTTTGAATGTGACTGTTCAGCATGTGTGAGGTACGTATCTATATGTTTTATCACAACATGCAACTGCCTACACTCTTACAGCCAGTCCAGCTCTAGCTGTTGTGTTGTTGACTGTTACGTTGTCAGTGTTGCTGTAGCCCAGTCATGGAGAGACTTATCTTGGGTATCTTGTGCTGTGATTAGACTGGCTCGAGTGTAGCATGGGCTGTGCTTTGGACTACTTTAGTTTCTTTCCTTAGTGATTGCTCAATTCGTAACGGATTTCCAGATGTTTTTCAGTGTCCTGAGTGTTCTGAATCTTTGAAAGTTAGATTGCATCTGTTCAGTAATTGTCTACCCTTCAGTTGATGGTTGTTGTTTTCTACCTTATAGGCTCTGGGTAATGATAGAGCATTCTGTAAAGGGTGTAAGATGTCTTTTGACATGGCCTCTTCTCTGCAGGTATGTGATGTTGAAATAGATAAAAGCTTCTTCCAAATAAAGATTGTACATTTAATCAGAAGAAAAGTATGTCACAGCCAATACATCTTTGAAATTTCATAGAAATGAGTGGATAAAAGACAAGCACTTTACATCTAGGTTCTTTCAAAAACATGTAGAATGAGATGTAACACAACTGAGGATTCCAACAGTATAATGGTTAGAGTAGCCATTTGTCTGTTGCAGTTACAATCAATGGCCATTACTTAGTGCATGAAGTGGTGGTTCTGATGTGGCCACAAGTGCTTCAGGAGTTTTGAGTGATTGCGATAAACATGCAGATTTGATTGTATATAGACGTCATTTGTGGACACTTGATGCCAAGAAAACTTGCAATTCTCTAGTATAATTGGAAGGAAGTAGAAGTTGCTCTGGCTAGTGGTAGTCCTTGGGTGCATGAGGTGAATTATTTTAGGTGTCTTAATTTGTAGATACACATAGCTGTACTAAACAATTTTTAGTAAGTACTAACGTTTCTCAGAATACAACACAACAAATGACAAGCTTGAGACTGTTCTAAAGGCTGCATGACATATTTGGAGTGCATTGTTTGATCGTAGGATTGGAAACAAGCTGTTCACTTGTATGACCAAGGCACAAAGTTGGTTGACACTGGCAATCATAAAGGTCTTACTTACATGATTGGTGGGTATTCAGTGGCTGATGGCAATGCTTTCGATTTTCAATTGTCATGTAGGGGCTCTCAAATCTTTTCGTAATTCCTTGAAGATTTGTAGACGTTTGTTGCACGTTAGCAGCAAAACACTTGGCCAAACTCATGACAGCATTGCTGAAGTTTATGCTTTGCTAGGTATAGTGTAATCTGCAGCCATACAATACTGTAGCTTCCTTTTGTAGGACAGCAGTAGGTGTTTCATATGCTTTCTGTCTGTTTTCAGGCAACTTTGCCAAAGCAGCTAGCCATTGTGCAGGCAGCTGTAAGACGGTTGAAGCACTCTATGGCTCTGACAGTGTAGAGTTAGGAAATGAACTGTTCAAGCTATGTCAATTGCAGTTTAACGCGTATGTAGGATGAATCAATGACTTTTACCTGTGTAATATGGTAAATGATAGTTTATGATTATGCTGTTTTGCTGTTAGACGAAAACCTGTGGAAGTCTTGGAAACAATTGGTCGAGCAAGGCACCTACTTTGTCTGTATTATGGCAGTACAGATGAGCGTGTTGTGGAATTGCAACAAATGAGGGAGTTCTTGGTTAGTTACATATCAACCTTATCTAATTATTGCGTGTTCTTTATATCTCTATTTTTGTTTTGGAGCAGGCAGTTTGAAGGCACGCCCCATAAGTGAACAGAATATTGGTGTCTGATTTGTGCACATTTGTTTATACAGACCTTTTTGCTTATTTTCTTTTGATCAAACTGTGAGAATCGATTTTATTTATGAGAATGTTGGGTTACTGAAAGTCCACAGCAGTGTGCAAAAATGTTGTTGTTGTTGTTGATAGCTGTGTCCTTGCACCAGATCTCTGTGTACAATGGAAAATATTTACTAGTTGTATGGTATCTGTAGGCGCTATCTGTAGGCGCCTCACGTTCGTAAGTAACACGTCCAACGGGAGTTTTCAGAGCATCTACTGAAACGCCCAGTCCTAGCTAGACAATACGTATTTGTTTGTTGAAACCCTAGCAGTCATGGAAGTAAACATGCAAACTTCCTAGTAGTTTAGATTACATATATAGGCCTGGTATAGGTAGTCGTCGTTTTGCGATGTGATCAAGGCAATTGAAATGTACAGTCTAGGTATACACTCAGTGCCGTTGTAACGACAGTGGCATGGTATTTATTAATATCGGCAAACATTGACTATCAACAGTGTTAGATGCAGCACAGTGTAGTAAAGGATTGATTGTAGTATGGAACGTGTGAATAGTTGACTGTAGGTGGCATTCAACTCCTGAAGGTGTTTCTTGGTTGTCAAGTACACACAGTCCCTAGCTACAATACAAAAGGATGGGACGACGGAAGTTCATGAAGCGTCTTCGTCGCCGTTTGGTCACTTAGACCAATCGTTCTTAGACTCATCTGCAGTCGGACACGGAAACGATTTGTAAGGTAGGTCCTATCATGAAACGTGGTCGTGGAGAGGAGAAATTTGAGATTTGTGTGTGTGTGTGTGTGTGTGTGTGTGTGTGTGTGTGTGTGTGTGTGTGTGTGTGTGTGTGTGTGTATTTTTGATTTTGTGATATGCAAACTACCCCAAAACGCCCCAGACTACCCCAAACTACCCTACTCACCCAGTCCCTAAACATATAACTACATTACAGTGACAGATATATATATATATATATATATATATATATATATATATATATATATATATATATATATATATATATATAAAGCTCCAATGCCCGGCTTCGCCCGGGTAATAGTTTAATCACACAAATTATTGATTTTGCAGACACTGGTTGCTATTAATGACAGACAGACAGGACAGACAGACAGACAGACAGGTCGCCTTTATAGGTAGAGATTGTATATCATCTTCCGCTGCACGCGCTGCAGCAGTTCTGTTGCAGTCGGCGGCCAATCGTTCTTGTCTGGCTACAGCGTGTTCCTCTACGCGAGTTCTAGCAGTGGTGCACGTGTCGCGATTAATCTGAATTCGTTGCTGTCTGTCTAACTCGTTTTCGTTCGCGCGAGCTGTAGCAATTCTGCGTCTGTCGCTGTCTAATCGCCATTGTCTCGCTGCCTCACCTTGCTCAGCACGCGCTCTCGCCGCTCTGTCTCTGTCGCCGTCCAAACGATCGAGGCCATCTCGCTACTTCATCTTCTTCTAAATGTCTCCGTTTTTGACTGGCTGCAGCTGCAGATGAAAAAACGGTCTTCCGTGTCTTCGGAGTCATTGTAAAAACAACGAAAAATATTGCGTATACACTTGCAATCGTATAGCACTCCCTGATATTGCGCAGCTAGTAGAATATCGGCAGTGTGAACCATCCTCTAGAGACATCGTCACTTCTCTCCGCTGCAGGGAGTGCATACCGTCCGATGTCAGGAACGGGCCGTTTAAATTTGGTGGAGATACCGTCCGATCCCGTTGAATGTCGTCAGGAAGACAAATGAAGTCACGTGCAGTTAGCCGAAGTCACAGCTCATCCGATCTTGCCCTTTTCGACGTCGTCGGCAAGAAACGACATGATCGGCGCCTACCGTCCGACGTCAGGAACGGGCAGTCTAAAGTCGGTGGAGATACGATGCGCCGTTCCAGAGATATTCGCGCTCGAGCGGAAGCGAGTGCGATCGGCAGGAAATCGCGTCGTCGTGGGAGAAGTCAGGAAGACGACCACAATCTCACTTTCGACCCGAATGAATTCGGCGTGCGCGAGCCACATTCGGCTGAGATCAGACTCGCCGTTTTTGAGAAACGCTCTTACAGACGGACACACAGACAGACAGACAACAAGGACTTTATGTCCTGACTAGTATACATGACCCGTCCTTCGTACGGGCAAGATACTGTAGTGTAAAGATAGGTCTGTGGACACGTCACGTGCATCTTTGTTGCGAGGTCCCGCATGCGCTGAATGAATTCGAATCTTGCTCTTCGCGCTTGTTTCGATAGAAATCGACACACTCCCCGTGTAGCGCTTGCTGCAGAAACGTGTAGGTTGGATTCGGTGCAAATGCAATCAGACTTTGGAGAGAAACGCAAGCGATAGAAGAGTAAGTTTCGTCGGCAAGAGATATTCGATTGCTCGAAGCTTTGCGAAGGACGGCAATGCATAGGGTCTACACAGGACTGGTGTGGTCGTGTGTTCGAATGAACTGGAATGTGTAGCGTTAGCGTCATCGAGAAATTTTACGCGGGGTCGACCCCTCGAGAGGGGACCAGATACATAATTTTTTCAATTTTTTACGTAAACCTTCCACTGTGCATGCCGAGTGTGCGTGCCAATTTCGGTTGCGAACGGACAAAAGACGTGGCTGCCAAACGCGAACACACACACACACAGACAGACAGACAATTTGAGCCTTCTATCTATATTAGATAATCTTATAGAACTTGAAATCTGTATGGACTCGTAATTAGCCTTTATTTGCTATTGTACTATAGTTCATGTTTGAAAATATACTACCATTGACAGACAGACAGACAGACAGACACCTATGCTTTATATATATAGATATAGCCATATAGGACTACGCCCATTTCTGTTGTGCGACCCGGATTAAAAGCCTCGCTACGCTCGGCAACTACATGCAATAGATCTCCTTGGACATGTAGGCTGCAACTCTCTCTTACCCCGGCCCTGAAACTCTGTTGTTTCTGATGCTTATAGTAGCCCACATTCGAATGCGCAAATTCGCGAACGTTCTCGATTCGCATTTGTTCCATATCAGGTGAGGTGTGGAAACGAAACACTGCAGACTTGAGGTAGACATGTACTGTTCGACGTACATCATACATAGCTTTAGCGTGCGTTATGGGATCGTTACATGGCCATGGTAGACGTTCCTTCCAATTTGTTTGAGTCAGTTCATTACTACGTGGCAAGAGACGACGATCGACAGGTTTTCAAATTTTTCCACTGCGTCTACGCCAATAACTAAGCATTTGACCAGACGAGAAGTTTGCTGCGACAAGGAGGTGCCAATCGTGAATTCTCTCTCAACGAACGCGTCACTCACATCATAGCGGCACCAGATATTTTACCTTCGTCAGTTTGCAACGACACCATCTTTCAAGCGGTAACCGTGAAGGTACACTACACAGATTCTGAACGACTCACTAGTAAATGAAATGAGATCTAGAGACTATGAGTTGTACTGTATGTGTGTAATTGTATGTGTACCTAACATCACTGGTCATATAGGCTAAATTAGAAATTATTAAGAGCATTTCTCACGAGTTTATAAGAACGAATGAATAATTGTATTGTTATATAGAAACACAGTGCAGTGAGCTCTAATTAATTTTTCATTTGAACATTTTGTTGTATGTTTGTATTGTCAGTTTCTAATTTTCTGTTTTGTTTGATTTGTGATAAGCGGTTGTAACAAACAAGCAAACAGTTGCTGGTCCATCTTTGTTGCATCAAGTTTTGCAGTTTTTCTTGATGTGTGTGCGTGCATATGTGTGTGTGTGTGTGTGTGTGTGTGTGTGTGCGTGCGCGCGCGCGCGTGTGTGTGTGCGTGTGTGCGCGTGCGTGCGTGCGTATGTGCGTGTGTGTGTTTAATTAGGAACAATTTAAGATGGCAACACAATCTTGGGAATTGTAACTGAACTATGTTGTAGCCTGAATGGGTAACGATGTCAGTCAAATGCAGATCTCTGTTGCCGTATCCTGCACCGTCATTGATCTTGTGCTTTGTAGATATTGCTCTTTTGCATTTCTTGTTGATTAATAACATTGTGTTTTACCTTGACCGCTGATGTTAGCACTGATCCCTTTGTACTGAAATCAGATCAACTTTTTTCAGGAGTGGTGGTTTGTCCTTCACAGGTAAGTAAAGCATCTTAAATGAATTAACCATTATTACGTAGTGAAATGGTGTTTAGATGTCAGAAGCTGACAGACATTCAGTACTAGCCATGGTGACATTCTATGGTGGTCGATATCAGGCTCGACTGAATTCAAAGTGTTCTCATTTGGTAACACCTGGTCCATTTGGTGTAAGCAATCTGCTTACTTCATATTTTTATGGCACTCACTTAAGTGCTGTGTGTACTGTATGTAACAGGCAAAGTATGCATGTGCTGTCAAGCATAGTGACACTGTTAAAGTAGTGACACCTGAATGGATTATTGATTCTATCAAGGCAGGTCACTGTTTAGACGAACGTAACTATAGTGTGTCTCCACCTGTGAGTGCAACTGAGAATGTAGCTGACAACAATGTTGAAATTCGAAATGCTGAGAAAGAAGGCAACTCTTTATCTGTGGCAGCACCATCCGTGGAGCTTCCTAATGAGTATAACCGACAGCATGATTTGATAGAAGATAAAGATAACCAAAATCTTTCCATGGACACAGGTGAGGAGGACATTTGCTCTATTATTACTATTGTATTGTTACCAGAGATTGTGTTTAGCATGCACTGATGTGTCGACTACGGACTGTTTTCTTAAAAGCTGTTGTTTCGTTTTTGTTGATTATCCTAAACTTGTTGGTGAGGAAACCATCAAGCGATGGAGTCAGGTCAGTGACAGTGTTGATAAAGCTTGGAATTTTTATATTATTGAAATTAATGACGGACAAACAGTATGCTTTATGTTTGAGTTTGAAGTTGGTTTACCTTTCATGAGCTGTTTTGTTTTAGTGTTGGTTATGTGTTATTCTCGTCAGGCATCTTGTATTTCTGTTAGTTTATTACGAGCCATGGAGGGACAGTGTTATCTCAGTATAACATGAGAGAGTGCAGTCATGTGTTGGCTTGCAGTCAAAGCAATAGAGTCTTTGCTAGGGTGCGCTGATGTTTCTCTATTTGCAACGCTCGGTAACAATAGTGTGGTTTGTCGATTAGGCGTACGTTGATGGCACAAAGATTGCAACTCTGTACTGGCTGAGTGATGTGCTGATGCAAAAGCGTTTGTCACCTCCTACACGCCCTCTTCATCTTCCTGTCCCCTTTACTACTGATGTTGGAGATTGCAGATCAATGGTATACCTTGAATACTGACACATTGCTTGATTAAAGCTACAGATGGTTGTGAAATTTCTGTTAGAACATTTGTTGCAGTGGCTTTACTGTGACTTGGCAAAGACGTCATGTTAAAGACATGATTATGACTGTTGGGGCGAAGTATTCGGCAAATATGACAAGATCCAATAGTCACTTGATTTGCAAAAGGTTAGATATGTGTCCGTCTATTAGTGATATACACAGAATGTGGAGGTGGGTGGTAATGCCATCAGCAGATCAGTAATAAATATTGTGTACAGGTATGCCTTTATAGGAGCTCTGTTGCCTTACTACTGTTCATGGTGTGCATGCCATTGTTAACTGCTAATGTTTTGCATCTAGACCTTCAGGAGAGAAGTACACAAAGGCCAAGGAATGGGGTATTGTCATTGTCAATGCTCGATGGTTGGCAGACATTGTCAGTGGTGAGATTCACATGATTAATATTAACTAGCTTATTGTATACCTCTGTTTAGGTCTGTCTGTCTTTAGTGTATTATCAGATCACATTATAGAGGATACCACTAGCAGTGTAGTGTGTTAGAATTTTAGAGCTTTGATTATGATTGCCTAGTTACTTTGATTCTGTGTGTTAACTGCTAATAGGCAGTAGGGTTATTGTCTCACTGGTTCGTTAGTTGTATCTGTAGACTCTGAGGCGTTTTCTTTGTCTGGTGTTGGAAACAACAGCTTGGATGGTCAGTGCTTACCTGCCAGGCATTTCATGCTGCTCTAAACTGGCAAAGCTGTACTACATGCAGTTCATAACTTCTATGCCAATTAATTGTATGTATGGCATGCACAGGCAAAAACATGTAAATTTGTATGATTTAAGCAGTTGTTGTGCCATTGACTATAATAATTATTAGTGATGTATGTTGTGTGTGTATTAGGCTGATGATAACGAATACACTAGGAAGCTGGTATGTAGGGCTACAGTCAGGATCCATGCTAATGCTTAATCAAGTTGACTTTTATTTATTTGTGCAGTTTTGTTGTTGTTGTTGTTGTTGTTGTTGTTAGGCATGGTTTGTTTAGAGTGGTAAAGCAGTTGTGTGTACATCTGTATTGATTGGCTGTATGCCTAGTTGTATTGATGTAGTCATGTTTAGTGATAGTTTTTATGCTTGATTGTTGTTTGTTAGGAGGTGTTGTACCTGATCCATGTCATAGCAAATATAAGGTTACTGACAGCTTGGTTGACGAGTTTTGTCTGGACACCAGCATACCAGATATTCAGTGGATGCTATGTATGCCATCAATTCTTAAGCTTATTAAGTGTTCAACAGAAGCACAGTAAGCATGCACTTCTATCACTTTAGCTTGCTGGGGTGAGGATGTCAACAGTACAACAACAGGCAAACAAGCAGCAGTGAAACGGACAGCATCAGAAGCAGAAGTGACAACTTGAGGTTATGAAATCATTCATGCGTGTTACTTATTGATGTGTGTTGTGCAGTTGTCACCTGCCTCTTTATCTCAGAAACGAAAAAGGTGTGGTATGTGTTGTAATGCAGTTACAGATTGCTCTATGTGTTGATTTACTGTAGTGAGAGGAGTAATCGATTGAGTTATTGTGGAGTCCCAGCTGTGATGTTTACTGGTCTGGAGTCTGCTGAAGTCAAACGTCTTACAAAGGCAACTGACTTGGAATTTAGTTCTTGGTGCATGATTTACTCTTCATCTGCTATTTGTACAGATGATAGTCAAACTGGGTGGAAGACTGGCTGAATCTGAGATGACGTGTACTCACTTAGTTACTAAAGAGGTGAGAAATTGCATTAGTGCAGGACTGTAGTGATGTTGAGTAAGTGTCAGTGTCATTAGATTCATCGAACAATCAAATTTCTTTCAGCAATCTCTGTCTGCCACTTTGTGGTGAGACCCGAGTGGTTGGAGCAAAGCTTTACAAAAAGCTTGTTTTTAGGTTAGCTAACTTAAATTAGTTAGTCTGTGTGCTGCAATTCAGGGTCTTCCAGGCAGTGTTTCGTTATCTAAGTTGTTCAGTCAGTGCGAGGAGTTTTAATCAAGATGTCATGGGAAAGAAGGGGATTGTTTGTATCTTTATTCATACAACTTTACTCTTGTG
Source organism: Corticium candelabrum (assembly GCF_963422355.1). Classification (NCBI taxonomy): domain Eukaryota; kingdom Metazoa; phylum Porifera; class Homoscleromorpha; order Homosclerophorida; family Plakinidae; genus Corticium; species Corticium candelabrum. Next base: position 16,301,729 of record NC_085085.1, read on the forward strand.
AATTTGTATGAGCTGGTAACTGTCATGGATCAAGGGCAAACATCGAATGGGGTTATGCATGCTCTCATCTGCTGTTATTGCATGACTATGTTGGGATCAAGTTTGGAAATTAGATCAAACACAGCTTTGTTATTATTTATTGACTTTCAGTCGTTTAGATTGCTTGGTATGCATGTATTAATTAATGGCTACAACCAGATTGTCACAATGATACCTATTGTGTGCAAAGAATGTTTTCATCCTTGAAAAGAAATGTGGAAACAGATTTATCTTATTAGTTTATGTCAAGGTTTTGTTAATGGTTTGCTTGGTTTATCTAGACGTATATATATATATATATATATAGTGTACAGTATATGATACTGATGACGGAGAGGGTCTGGCTACACGAAACTAGAGATTGACTGTGTATAACTGCACCGTGTAATTTTTGGTGATACTTCGTTGGCTCTGTTCAAAGAAGTTTTTTGTCTTTTGCGTGTAGTTTGTATTAGTAATAATGAACTGTTGTATGTTAAATATTAGAAGAGAATGACTTTCTTGTACGTGACACTATTGGAGAGCAGCAGTGGCAGTTGTCATTGGAACGGACGTTAGAATTAGCTCATCAGCGACCATTGCTTGAGGTTTAACCTCTATTGTTTGATTTTCAGTGAATGTTGTGGTAATGGGTGTTTGCTAATGTGTAGGGTGCGTTTGTGTATGCAACATCAAGTGTAATGCCTTCGCCTTCTCAGTTAAAAACTATCGTCGAATGTGCAGGAGGAACGGTGTGCCAGTTGTTGTAGAAGTACATATCTGTGTTGACTTGCATGTTTCTTGCAGATGCTCACTGTTTTGCCTACTAGCAGAGGAGAGACGCTACCGAATGTAAGTTTAATACTAACCGTCAGCTGTTGAACTTACAGTCTCAGTTTCTGCAACTGTTAGGGCCATCCATCAGTGATAGTCATTTCTTGTCCAGCTGACCGTCTCCAATGCAGACCATTTTTTGAAGCTAAAATAGGTATACGTAACATAGTTAAAGCTTGTTGAAACAAAACATATGTAGGCAAGCAGTGACTGTACTGGTGTGAGATAGCAACCGTTTTATACTGTTTTTGTTGTTCTAGATATCTACTTGAGTGAGTTCATTCTTACGGGTGTACTAAGACAGACATTGGATTATTCATCATATCCATTCAGTACGGGTGTACTCAATTAATGGCGTTAGCTAACTGTGTGTTTCCTTAACTGATCGCACAAATAGGATGTATCCAAGCTGAAAAAGTTGTGGCATCACACAGTTTCTGTTTATATTAATTTTGTCTTAGGTGAGAAGCAAGCTAGATCTGTATAGCTTTTCTGCTTCTTTTTATTACTGATATTTGGCAGGAGGCATTCTGCATGAACAAGAAAAAGCGTATTACCCGTTGACAGTGGAGACATTTACAATGACAGTGGAGATTTTCATGTGACAAATACAACTTACAGGACGGAAATTTGCGACGATGCTGGTGTTCTACTCAAACGTGCTGTTAGATGGGATAGGAAATTCATTTACATTAAATTGGCGTCGATCTGTCAGACTCTCAAGAGTTGCATGCTTATAATACCTCACAATAAATTTATACATAGGTGGCAAACGAAGCTGTGTTTTACGTTTGTTTTTTTTGTTTAACAGGCATTGAAAATTATAACTACGGATCAGCCATCGTCTAATACTCTTAAACGTATTACTTGCAACCAAATGTGTGTGAGAGTGGGTCTTGGCCTCACAACGGCTCTGCTTTTCGGTCTTAGCTACCGTGATTTTGTTACAGTGTGCTTACAGGAGCTCCTGCGAGCATACTGTAGGGGCAATAGCAAGTTGTGGTTGTGTTAATTTGTCAAGTGAAAGAGATGTCGACCTGTTTTGTTTCAGTAGCTGTTGTTGTTGCAACATCATGTAGTACACATCTTACACGCTTGCAGTTTGCTGTGTGTTCCTCTCAACATTGTCAATTAGTTGGTGTACTGTAGTGTTTAGAGTGATTTAACTAAATTTAAGTGAGAAGCTGTTTCTGTTGCAGCAATGCTGTCTAGAATGTTGATGGTTAACTCTAGAGTGTTGGTTGAATTACAAACAATCCATTATTTTAGTTTTCTAGAAGCTTGTGTACAGCCATTAAAATCAGCAACATAATGAGAAGATAGTAGACCGCACCAGTCTGTAACAGGTAAGCTCCAGAAGCATCTAAATTCGTTAGTGTCGCACCAGTCTGTAACAGGTAAGCTTCAGAAGCATCTAAATTCATTAGTGTACGTTAGAAATTGCGGAGATAAATTTTATAGGTGTGTGTTACCAGTTGTGGAGGTGTGTAATGTTGTAGATGGTTGAATAATGGTAGTCTTGTTTGCTGCCTTTTCCGATCCATTGATCCTTGTCTTGCCAATTGTTGGAGTTGCTATGAAAGGCAAACCTATACAACATTGTAAAATGTTAATGTATATCTAACAATAATTGTTATAATCATATATATGTAGTACAGTTTCGATCTAACAAATAACCATGACTTAGTATGTTTCTACACGTACGTAATAGAATTTAATTAAAAAGCTAATTAAAATTAAGAATTTAATTAATGCGTTGTTTACATGCAGTGTCAAGTACAGTACGCCGTAGAACTATGCGTGTGATAGTGTCTTCAACTTGCCTAGAGCTACTTGATGTTGTGACATGATCAGTTTGCATTCAAGTCTAGACATACGGCTTTGCACTAAAATGTAGTCTAGCTATAGATTGAATAGTCTCTCAAATAATACTAGAAAACTCTATGGTACAGTACATGTACTAAAAAATATGATTGTACTCTGCAAGCAACACCGACATCCTGAAGTAGATGTCACGAGCTCACTGTATACCGTATGGCCATGGAATGTTGAGAAAGTGTAGGAGAAAGCACATGATCATGACCATTCTTTTGGTTTCTGAACGATATGGATAGAATGTGAACTCAATGCGAAAACAGAATTGGTGACATAATTATAACAATCTTTTAGGCTTTCAATGTGGAATGCCGTGAGTAGAATTTACGTTGCTACAAAGATAAATGTATTTGCAAATCAATACATTGGCCATGGACAATTGCAAGCTAGCGCGCGCGGGTATATTCCGCAGGCAATTTGGTAAAGTAGACACAGTCTTGGTTAGAATACGTAACTTGGGATAGTATGTGCCGCACAGATTCTTCTCCTAAAGCGAAACGTATCAGCAGCAGTGTCCTACACTTGCTATGATGGTAAGTATCCGGGACACGTTACGTACTAGCAGTTGTGTTGCATAATCAAATATAGTATCTAAACGATACATGGTGTCAGGAAGTGAACCTTGAGCTCTACAATTGGCGATGAAAAGGAAGGAAACGGAGTTGGATTCCGGGATCCAGCTCTGCTCATGCTGCAGGGCGTTGTTTCACTACCGACTCTCCTCAGATTGAAGGAAGGAGACGCAAAGGACAATTGGCGGAGATGGAAGCAACTATGGGCATCTTAAAAAGTGGTTTATATCTAGTTTGAAGACATAGCACAGTTTGCAACCTTTTTGTCACGTGCGTTGGTCACGAAGCACTAGATTTGTATTTGAGCCAGAGCAAGATAGGAAATATATAGACACATTTCTGAAAGTATTGGAAGACCACGTCATGGGATTAGTGAATACTACGTATGAACGGTTTTTGTCTAACAAACGTGCATGACCAACAGCCAGGAGAGTCGCTCAACGACTACCCTGAAAGAAGAAATTTGTGCGGGAGAAAATTGTGCTTTTTCTAGAAACATCACTACTTGTGCGGAATTAATTTGTGCGACAATAAGGCCATGCGCAGTAAGATCATGCGCAAGGGAAAAATATGTGGAATTTATTTTGTGCGATGGGCTTGTGATTGCACAAAATCGCACGAATTTTTCTCCGCACAAATTTCTTCTTCCAGGGTATTTAACGAACCTGAAAAGGAATGATTACAACATGTGAGTATGGTGCGATGGCTGATGAGCTGTTGAGAGATAGACTTATCTGTGGAATCAAGGAAGATATGGTTTGAAAAACGTTGTTACAGAAGAGGAATCTTACCCTAGCCATGTGTGTCGAATGGCTGAAGTAGCAACAAAGCAGGTCAAATCAATAACAGAGACTGATACATCTATGGTACAAGTAGTGAGAAAGCACGAACAAGACACCCACTCCAAAGGCTATGTCAAGAAGCAAGAACAAAGGCAAGTCAATTTAATATATAATATATAACTACCTATTCGCTCCGCAAGGTCATTCATCTGTCAATGCACTTAGTCCCCCAAGTATGTAGGCGTCTTAACCTGTCTGCCACTACGTGTATTGCTCTTGTCTTGTTTGATTGGCTGTCACCGTTTGGACAACAGCAATGTATATTATTATTATATACACATAGTGGCAGACAGGTTAAGACGCCTACATACTTGGGGACTATGTGCATTGATGGATGAATGACGTTGCGGAGCGAATAGGTAGTTATAATTATTGAGTTAGCACTATGTAGAGTATTAGCTAAGGGAAGGGGATGGTCGGTATTCCATGTCTTGCCAATTTGCTGTCCCAGCTTGACAATGATTGCCTTTGATGTTGTCTCGACCATTGGTTCTACCTCAATGAACCCTCTATAATAGTCGACCAATATAAGGTAGTCTCTGCCGTGAAAAGCAAACAGATCAGCACCAACTGTTTTTCATGGCCCATCTGGTATGTCATGTGACTTGAGAGTTTCCTTTGGTTGTGCCCGGTAATATCATCTACATATGTCACATTTGCTGACGTAATCCTTGATGGCGGAGTTCATGCCCGACCAGAATACACAAGCTTTGTCTCTCTGGACACACCCTCCAATTTCCATGTGTTACATGTGTATAAGCGCTAGTGTGTCGCATAGAAGGAGGAATTACACATCTATTTCCACGATAGATAACTCCACCCTCTACCACTACTCATTTTGAAATGGGTGATATGGTGCCAGCACTGGATTTAGCCGGTGTTTTCCTTCTGGCCAACCTCTACGAATGGTGGTCATCAGCTCTTGCAATGTTGCCTTCTGACTGTCTTGAATGTTGGAGTTTGAAATGAAAGGGCAATTGACTGCATCGACATTTTCCATCTCCACTTCAAATGGAGATCTAATACCCAAAACTTCACCAGCCTCACCAAAACCATCTTTTCTTGTTTGTCTAAGTGAGCTCTTGACAACGTGTTTGCCAGCACCAACTCTCTCCAGGTTTCTATGTTATTATCATTTGGTACCGCTGCAGGCGCATTAATGTTCTCTGCAGTCTTGCTTGAACTTGTTGGAATGCAGCCTGCTTGACTTGTTGGAATGACCATTCATGTTTACCTGTCCATTTCCAGATCACATCCAGATGTGTCAGTTGCCTCAAAGGCTTACACATGTCCGAGAGATTGGATAGATAGCTAGACAAGTAGTTCACCATTCCCAATAGCCATTTGATGCCCTCGACATATTGAGGTGGATTCATGCCTACTATTGCGTCAACTTTGGTTGGATCTGGTTTGAGTCCCTCCGATGACAGCATGTGGCCCAAATACTTCACTGCTGATTCCCTTAGTCTGAATTTCTCTTTATTGATTTTTACTCCTCGCATTCGACATCTCTCTAACAATGCAGTCAAGTTGCCATCATGATCTTGTATAGCTTCCTCCATGCTACCGCCCTCACCTACTACGAGTATGTCGTCAGCAATGACAAACACTCTTTTCAGCTCTTCCAGCTAGGACTTGATCCAAATGGCGTTTGATCAGTTCCGGTGCCGGGAAATGCCAAATGACGTGTGTAACCACTTATACCGACCAAGATGCTTCCCAAAAGTCGTCAAATAGCTTTACTCTTCATCCAATACAAGATGCCAAAGCCATTTTTAACATTGCCGACGCTAAACACTTTGGCTTTTAAAGTTGCAGCATAAGCTCATCCACCGTCGCTGTTGGATAATGTGACCTTCTCAATGCTTGATTTAGCTTTTTTGGATCCATACAAATTTTCAACCTACCATTTGGTTTCTTCACTATCACCAATGGTGATATCCATTTTGTAGACTAACTCCTTGATCAATGTCTCCTGTATTGCTGACGGGACCCGTCTTACTGACTCTTGCACAGGCTTGATAGACGTATCAACCTCCAAATGCAACTGGCCCGGTAGAGTTCCTAAATCTCCATTGAACACCTCCTTGTACTAATGCATAATCTGTGCTAGCTAGTGTAAGGGAAGACTGCAATTCTCTGATGGTTTTGTGACTCTCCGTTCTCATCACTTGAAGTATGTTGTTGTACCTCACAGTTATTAGCGGCATTTGTTGTATGCCTGTTTTGCCTTTTAGACGTCCATGTCTAGACAAAGTATCTCTAGAGTCACTAGAAGAGATGCATGCATTATTAATGAATCATGAGGTGCATTCAATTTGCCCATCCAACCATTCCGGAATGAAGAGAATAGTCATTCCAACTAATTTGAACACTCGCTCAACTCAAACCGCATTCCGGAATGAGCTGTGTACAGTTGTTGAAGTGTGTGATGCTTGTGCAGTACACGTGTAGTTTCTGTACGTCTGTTGTCATGACTGATGAGCTATTGCGCATGTATAATTTACGGTTTGGCCAAAACGAACAGGAATATTCGTTTCATTCGCACACCTTCAGTAAACCTATAAACCGAGTAAACCAGTCGACAAAGTGGTTATTCAGAATAGTAAACCGATCATTCCGGAATGGAAATCGAATGATTATTTCAGTATTAATTCCAAGTATTCCAGAATGGTTGGTATGGGCAAATCGATTGCACCCATGGAAACGCTCTTGGACTGTCTAGGGTCAATTTTACTACAAGTTCAAGTCGTAAAGACACATAAACGCTTACCAAATGTTGAAGAATATGAGAATAGGGTTTTATGTGCTGTGTTCTCTGTTGTCTTGGTCAATGAATGTGATGCAGAAGGAATTGGTAGTAGATGAGACAACGTAGCAGTTGGTTGTGGAAGTGAGATTTCAGACGATACAGCACCCGTATTCCCATTTTCTTCTAGCACATCTTCCGTCGTTGCCGCACCTAATAACATATTTGTAGTTGTTATTGTTGTAGGAGTCATGATCACTTGTAGCCATGAGGACGTATATCTTGACTGTTCGTAGAAGAAAGAACCTAGGCAACACGGTATTGGTATTGTCCAATTGTGGTGGCCGAGAAGATCGAGTCACCGCGTGCAATCTCATTCCTTGCAAGCCACTCTCGTGCAAGGTATTTGACACAACAACTTAATCCCTGTTTTGTAGTCAGTATAGATCTGTAAGAGCTTTTAGTAGATGCGCTATTGCATGATGGAAACGCTTTCAGACTGTATATGTGGTCAATTTTACAAGTTCAAGAGGCACAAAGACACAGAGACTCACCAAATGTTGGAGAATATGAGAATAGGGTTAAGTGCCACAGTCTGTTAGCTTCATCAATGAATGTGATGCAAGGATGCATGGTACAGTAGACGAGACAACGTACCTGTTGGTTGCGGAAGTGAGATTTCAGACGATGATATGGTACCCGTATTCCTATTTTCTTCTAGCACATCTTTCGTCGTTGCCGCACTTAATAACATAGTTTTAGTTGTAATTGTCGTAGGAGTCATGATCACTTGTAGCGATGAGGACGTATATCTTGACTGTTGGTAGAAGAAAGAACCTAGACGACATGGTATGGTATTGTTCTCATTGTGGATGGTGGCCGAGAAGCGTTACGGTGTGCAACCTCATTCCGTGCAAGCCACTTCCCTTCAAGCCATAATATATACGACCTAATTTCTTTATAGTAGTAGTGTAGCAGACTGGCCAAGTCTTCACATTCATCTACACTTTATGAAATAGGAGAGATTTCGTGATGACACAAGCCTATATAATTGTATATAGGTTTGCCAAACACGTGCATGACCCGATGAGCGCGAGAATCCTCGGTCATGGTGCAGAAGTGCAAGTTTTGATATCAATGGTCCTGTGCAAACTCATCTCATGTAAGCCACTCCCACTCAATCGACACAACAGCTGAATTAATTCCTGTTTTTGCAGTCAGTAGATCTGTAAAAGCTTCTAGGAGAGATGCACTATTGCATGATGGAAACGCTTTCAAACTGTCTAACTGTGGTCAATTTTACAAGTTCAAGGCACAAAAACACATACAGAGGCTCACCAAATGTTGGAGAACAAGAGAATAGGGTTCTAAGTACCGCGGTCTGTGAGCTTCGTCAATGAATGTGATGCAAGGAATCGATGCATGGTAGATGAGACAATTAACATACCTGTTGGTTGTGGAAGTGAGATTTCAGATATGGTACTCGTATTCGTATTTTCTTCTAGCACATCTTTCGTCGTTGCCGCACTGAACATAGTTGTTTTTGTTATCTCGAGCAGAGTCATAGTAGACGTCGTTTTGTGTAGTCTTGTAGCATTAGACGTTTCTAGAATTGTTAATTAATTTAAAGGTGCATGCTCACGGTCAGGCATGCGCACTTCGTATCCCTTGAAAAGGGTGCAGTTTTTAAACACTCAGTAACCGCGAGGACTTAGACAGTCTAATTCTCACTGAAGGCAAAGCGGACTGAAGTCTCTCTAGAGCCTGAATTGGAAGGATTACGACGTTGCAGTAGAGGTTTTGCTATTTCATGTGTAGAGTAGCTAACTAGAAATGTTAGGCCTCCTAGCTACTAAACTTCTTGAAATTTGTCGTCTAAAATCTCGGTCGGCTACATTGTAAAGCCTGGTTCACAATATTGACGCCGACGTCGACGTCGACGTCAACAATAGAAATGAATCCTATTCCAGCGTCGACGTCGGCGTCAACATCAAAGGATGCAGCCGACGTCGAGGCGGTTTCTTTGAAGTTTGACGCTCAACTCAACGTCGGCGTCATATTGTGAACCAGGCTTAACAGTGCAATTTTGATAAAGTTCGACAAGCATCCTCGTACTAGCTATAAAGCCATGCAGATCGGGGTTCCTTATACGCTATACGCACGTGTCCAGAATAGCACACGTCACGTTGTGGTAGTCGTACGTATAGCTAACATCTGCCCTAGTCACGTCTACCTCTGAATAAGCAAGCGCACTCAGTTCACAGTGAGCACCAAGTAACAATCACAGGGTACGGTAGTACTCTGTATGTAGGGATCGACCAGGTTGTGTGGGCGTGGTCATAGTTTAGACCTTCAGAAATCACCTTAAAATACGGTTAAATATCTTGAAAACGACAGATAGAAAACCTTACAAGTTCAACTACGCTTGACTACTTCTGAATTGATCTCAGCTTGTCTTCAGAAGGAGAAAATCGCTTGTCAATTTCGGAGTTTTCACTGGATTTTGTCTTCTTTCTTCTTCTTCTTGTTCTTCTTCTTCTTGTTCTTCTTCTTCTCCTTCGTCACGCACAACTCCTTGACTATGGCATATCTAAAGCTAAAACTTTGGGAAACGACGTAGAATTAGCCGACCTGTATTCTTTTGATGATAGAAGAAAGAAACAACTAAGAAAAAAGATTTCTAGAATGGATTTGAACCTGCTACCCTACTTACGTTCAACCGCAATTGTTGTACAATATCCAGGCAGCCAATCACAAGCTCTTGCTACGTTGCTTGAAGCAGTCTAGGGTACACACGTGTACAACAAGGCGACAAGAATTCTTGACACGTTTCGTGGTTGAAAAACCTGAAAGCCTACAGTTAGGCAAAGAATCGCGCTCTTGAATCGCACGAGCAAACGCAAGAAGTGCGCGTAATTAGTTAATTAGAAGTGACGTTGAACGTCATCGCAATCGCAGACGCGATATACCTCTTCTTGCCGTAGTTGGAACACCAACGCCTTTAAGCATTTGAATTATGGCAAAAGCATATTACTTCGACTCGCTTCCATCACAAAATGTCGACTTTTCATCGCTCGGAATGTGACGTTTGTTACGAGCCTAGAGGTGTGGCGTACGATAATAATTTTGCAGTTGTCTAGTGCTACCATATTTTATTTAAGACCAAACTCCCGCAAATCGGAGACCTCGTACTGTGTACAAGCCGGTCGCGTGTAGAAGTCGAGCTTTTGTTCAAGACACTCGGCACGCGCGTACACACACGTTCGGTCACGTGCACGTGCACAAATGTCGGCGTGTGCGTGTAGCGTTCAATGACACCTGGCCAACATTGATGACGAAGAAAAGGTGACGCTGCTGAAACTGGCATCTCGATTCTCATAGTAGTGACAAGACTATCTAACCGAATTTTGCGTTTTCAATTAAGTGGTCTAGATAACAAACTCATCAACATTCTGTAACGTGATGCATGACCATCAATGGAAATGCGAGCTTGCTTTGTTGCCCACACCAAGAACTTTAGTTGTTTAAACGCTAATACTCATACCCCACCGGACACAAATTTTAAAATTATGCAAGAATGCATCTAGAAATTGTTGTAGACTACCAGGAGATCTAACAGCTAATCATCTGCATAAATTCCTTCAATCTACACACACACACACACACACACACACACACACACACACACACACACACACACACACACACACACACACACAACTACATGCACGTATGCTCGTAGCTCTGAAGCAAGTAGAATACAGCTTCATACTTACCAGTGGTATTATTGCAACCAAATGTAACATCTGATTCAAATCAGCTATACACAAACACTGCATAGCTCTTAACATATTTGCAAGTACACTGTAAACCTAAGATCCACATGCTCGAGATATGAGACTAGACATGTAGACCAAGTATAGTTTACAAAATGTGTATTTTTGTTAGGCTATAAAATCTTTGTTTAAATAATGGAGTAGGCTGTGCTTTCGCACTCCTAAAAACTTACCAAACTAGAATTTTAAAAACTTTTTCCCTGACAAAAAGAAATAGACGTAGGGATTGTATAAAAAGTAATAGAAACAAGATCTATAGATAATATGAACCAAAGCCAGACGTCATGAGTGAATCCTTCCAACCACATTCCCTACATTTTACTTTTATTGGGTTGGAAGGATTCACTCATGATGTCTGGCTTTGGTTCATATTATCTATAGATCTTGTTTCTATTACTTTTTATACAATCCCTACATCTATTTATTTTTTAGGGAAAAAGTTTTTAAAATTCTAGTTTACATAGTTTTAATTAATGTAGTAAAGTTTAATTAATCAAACTGCTGCCCGCCGTGTCCGTCAGTCGACATCTAGAGATAGCCAGCTATATTTATTATTTAGATACAGTTTCATCTATTTAGGAATTTAAGGGCTTACTGGCGATTGAAATTGATTTTCTTGCCAGGACACTTGAACATACTATGTTACCGGAAATACCTCACTCGACATCTGGTCAAGTACGCATGCATGCATGTCCGACCGTGAGCGTGAACCTGTAATTACGCAGTTACGTAACTTACCGTAAACAGCGATTTGGACGATGCTTGATTGTGTTGTTTGATCCACACTCGATAGGTTACCTGTAGGAGAGTTTGTCGATGCAGAAATAGAGGTGACCGTACTACTCGTTGTTACGTTACTTGAAACGTTAGCGGCTTCTGTTACGGGCGCGATTGTGGTTGGATTACCTAGACTGTCTATCAAACGTGATTTTGGAAAAAGTGAAACAGGGGTTTGTGAAAAGACGTATTCTAATTGATCGACGTATTTTTAGTAGTTAAGTGAGCAGTTGCCTTACTTGTATTGCACAAATCAGTGTCGCAATAGATGGTACATCTGATTCGTGCATGCTCTAGACTACAAGGTGGAGTATCTGCTGGTGGTCGAGCAGTACAGCCTCGAGTTACTGTCGTCAGGATGGTGGCCGTACGAGGGTCTACCACCGTGGATTCTGTTTTGTGACATACGTCGGTCGCAAACGGGCAAACTGTCGTCCCGCATTGTGGATTCTCACATCCGTTTGTTTCTTGGTAACATTCCACTAAATAAAGAATACAGCATGGAAACGCAAGAACTAATATACTGCTTTTCACATTTCTACTTACGTGCCGCCGACCCACGTGTAGAATATAGTAGTATAATCATGGATATCGCCAGGCGGTGGTGGGTGATGCAACTGCTAATTTCGGACAACATAGTCTAGCAACAGTTTAGACTTTTTGACGAACATCAACTTGAGGTAGCAAGTCTAAATCAGCTAGACCGGTCTGTAGTGTAGGGAGGATACTAGATACGACAATGACCGGCCAGCCAATGGTAGCGCGCTGTTCGGCATCACAGAAAATGTAGCCAGCAAGACGTCGATGTTGATCAGAAACAACAAAAACGTTGTATTTCAAGTAACGCCACCTGGAAATCTACGAGCATCCAATCTTGCTGCCGTAGTGTAGCACATACGTGAAGCTTATTTATTGCTGGCGGGACGTAGGGACTCGGTACGTTGCTAGCGCGAGTCGCCAAGTAGCTACGGTGTACCGCATAGATTGATACAACATTATATGTAGCGCACAGCCAATCACATTATTGGACCGAGCATTTCTCGACTAACACGTGCACTGCTGTTAGTATACGTTCACGTATAGATAGATCGTAGAAAACCGTTTGCATTTTGCGCTACCGACAACTTGAAGTCTAGTTAAAAAGTGCGAATTTCTGGTATCACATACCACTATAAAATGAGCTCAAGGTAATGCATGTATAGTAATGATGTGTGAGTGGTGATTGCAATTTCATGCCTTCGGTTAACTAAGTTGTTATCGAATGTTGGCAACTGAATCTTTCTATAGTTTAAACAGCAAAAGTGCCACAGTAATCCGCATTTGCTGAATATTATAATCAGCGGCTGTATAGAAAAGCATTTTAGTGTAGGTGGGCGTTGAGCTGCCCATGACAAGCAATATAGTTTCAGGATATAGAGTTAGGTTACTTATAGACTAATGCCTTTTTAAAATTCTACACGCACAGATAAACTACCTAGGAATCGATATGAGAGTAAAGCCTGGTTCACAATACACCACGCGACGCGACGTGTTGGATAGGATTTTTTTCTATTCCAGCCCGTTGCGTTGCGTCGCGTCGGAAACGGCCTCCTTTGACGCGACGCGAGGTGTATTGTGAACCAGGCCAAAGGCTTTATAGGTTACGAAATCACGTGAAAGATTCAAAGAAACAGGAATTTGCATAGAATTACAATTTCTGATGTAGCAATGACTGCATTAGATTTGCCAAACGTTATTTGTAAAGTAAAAACCTAATTTGAAACAATACGAATTTAATTTGACATCACGTAAATTCAAAATAACAAGAAAAATTTGATTTGACACAAAAACACAAATTTTAAATAACATTTCTATAATCTTGTCATGTTGGTCTTCGCTTCCTCTTGCAACTACGACCTTTAATTTGCAAGGTCTCGTCCATTTGGGAAATTAGCAGCATACTTGTCAGGGCACGAAATTTCAAACCCGAGCCTCGCAATTTAGACTCTGCTTTGCCCTCACTTCGGGTATGCGCGTTATGATGTACACGTACATGTTTACAGTGTACGTGTTGATACTCGAAGTCTATATAATCTACTGTTGTCCTTTCGATCACGTGCGAGCACCGGATGTCCTTTCGATCACGTGCAACGTATGAGCTACTATACCTAGCAAGGTCAAAACGCAAGGTCAAACGGTTGAAAGTGATTGGTTGACGGTTCAACATGATATAGTGAAAGTACATCTACTACCGTCGACCTCGCCGCTGACTCCTAGATAATGCAGAACGTCAGTCTTCTTTTTCGGATTTCCTCACCAAGTTTGCGCTTCTGTATACTAGCTGTTACTAACTTAACTCTAACCGAGAGTGATAGACGTCGACTCCATGTTGTGTCTACTCTTCAGCCTTCGTCTAGCAACAGCAACACTACTACTATCTAGCGGTACGGTAGTAGCTGGCCATGAACTATAGACACGTGTCCTGCAGAAGGAGTGAAGACACGAGGTTATACCGAAGCTGTTCCAGTCTCTAGTTTGCTACAGATCGATAAAGCTAAACTGCTTAATTATTTGTAGCTACCACTGCGAGTTTTTGACGTGACAGAAATATAAGATGTGAGGTTAGACTACTCAGACAGAAGTATGCTAGCCATTTGATTAATTAATTAATTGAAAGTTTGATTTTATGCTAGAAATTACCACTAGTGCACGAATAGCTGATCGATCTACCTTGTAGTTATATAGTCTTGTGAGTGTGACAATAATTGATTTCTAGCTAAACAATAGTAATTATTGGTAGGCACAGTTATTGGTAGGTACAGGACAGTCATGACCATATGATGACCACGTTCGATAGCTACGGTTGTTGCCAAAGAAGTTGGGCTGATACTCGAGTAGCTCTTGGTTGCAGTTGGTGTACAGTTGAAAGCTTAATTAATTAATCAATTGTTGTTGATTTCAAGGTCTACAGTGTGACACATGCACACACACACACACACACACACACACACACACACACACACACACACACACGAGGCGATTTCAGGTCTTATTTAAACTTTGCATAGATTAATTAGGCTTTCAACTGTAGACCAACTACAACCAAGAGCTGCTCGAGTATCAGCCCAACTTCTTTGCCAACACTAGCTAGAAATCAATTATTGTCACACTCACAAGACTATCTATAAATGTAAGGTAGATGGATCAGTTATTCGTGTACTAATGGTAATTTCTAACCTCGCTACACTTGGCAGTTATAGATGTTTGATGTTCTACGCTGCCTCCCGAGAGATGTGCCATAGAAACGGCCGGTCATCATCTAGTTGTTTGACCAAGAATTCAAGTAATTATCGCAGTAACTGTTTGAGGCTATTTCTAGAACGGATTCTACAGCGCGTGACCGAAAGTGCTGACAAATTGTTTATTACATTACACACAACTGTTTTGCTAAACCATACTGTTCCCACTTGAGAAATTCTAAAACTTTAGTGTCTTTATTATAGCTTTGTAGACCGCCTATGTTTCTTATCATCTACATAATTATGCTAAATTAAAACTGTCAGTTATTAATAAATTATAACTGTTATGTATGTTTGCCGTCTGATTTGAATCACCAGCAGAGACCAAATGCTATTGTTACACCGATCGTGAGCATAATAGACGCTGTCATTCTGTGTCTAGATAGTCTTGTAGCACTGGACGTTTCTAGAATTGTAATAAAGAGCGATTTGAAGCATGCTCGATTGCCGTTTGATCCACACTCTATAGCTTACCTGTAGGAGAGTTTGTTGATGCGGAATTATAAGATACCGTACTACTCGTTATTGCTTTACTTGAAACAGATTTTGTTACGGTCACGACTGTGGTTGTACTTGCTGTACTCAAACGTGATTCTGGAAAAATTGAAACAGCGGTTTGTGAAAAGGCGTATTCTAATCGATCGACGTATTTTAGTAGTTATTTAAGTGAGCAGTTGCCTTACTTGTATTGCACAAATCAGTGTCGCAATAGATGGTACATCTGATTCGTGCACGCTCTAGACTACAAGGTGGAGTATCTGCTGGTGGTCGAGCAGTACAGCCTCGAGTTACTGTCGTCAGGATGGTGGCCGTACGAGGGTCTACCACCATGGATTGTGTTTCGTGACATACGTCGGTCGCAAACGGGCAGACTGTCGTCCCGCATTGTGGATTCTCACATCCGTTTGTTTCTTGGTAACATTCCACTAAATAAAGAATACAGCATGGAAACGCACGAACTAATATACTGCTTTTCACATTTCTACTTACGTGCCGCCGACCCACGTGTAGAATATAGTAGTATAATCATGGATATCGCCAGGCGGTGGTGGGTGATGCAACTGCTAATTTCGGACAACATAGTCTAGCAACAGTCTACACTTCTTGACGAATCTCAACTTGCAATTGAGGTAGCAAGTCTAAATCAGCTAGACCGGTCTGTAGTCTATTGAGGATCCCCAAGTCTTTATGTAATGAACGGATATAGGTTATAAAGGGTGAATTACATCATAATTATCACAAGACTTGAAGTCATCGTCACGAGAATTTCGTCAATGTCTCTACTAGTAGTATGGAGTGTTGACAATTGCATCAGAGTGTATCTAGGCAACGTGCACGTGGGCAGTCGAACTTCCTTTTTGCTTCATTCTTTCAGCGCCTATTTGCCTTTCCCGAATTTCTGTTTCGGTAATGCAAGTACTTTCAACACGTATTTGGTACACTACTTTCCCCCGTGTCTGCTATAGAGGTCTCCAGTCCAATTAGATATCGACGCTTATTTTGTAGACAACACGTTTTACTATAAAATTTAGCTAGGTGAAGTTTCCTGTGTCTCACTCTGCCGTGCAGGAGACCCGGTCTACAGTATAATTAAGTCCACTGTCTGATGCGACTTCTCTAGTGAGCTGGCACATGACTACATGTTTTCGCACTCTGGAAACCGTGTGCTGGAAATTGATCTGTGTTACCAGTAAAAATGTATTTAGACTCACACACTCTTTTGCAGTGATGCAGCAGTAGAAGACATGCAGCAATCTCCAAAATTTGCTAATAGAACTTCAAGTAAACTAGATAGAGACTAGGTACGTATACACAACTAGACTCTTTTTCCTACGGCGTTTTCACTACAGTCCAAAGCGCATCGAATGCACCTTTACGTTTTCACACACACAATGCGCATTGGCTGTCAAGTCGCATTTCAATGCGGATTCGCTCAAACCACATGCGGGATCGGAGGTGGTTAATTAGACGCGTTTGGCGGCTGCACGTGGCACCACGCCTACACAAGCAGCATTTCCTAGTGGTAGGAGGCAGCAGTAGATCTACGTTTCCTGTGCTTAGGGCCTACTGTAACTAAAGATAGAGAACTTTTACCTCCGCGAAGACTGGCAGTTGAAGGCAGGACTAGGTTCTAGCGCACGTTACACGGGTAGGCGTTTCTTAGTGTCAATGCGCATCCAGCTGGAAAGTGGCGATTCTAAATACGCTTCGAGTGTGAAAAACAACTAGCTAGAATTTCGAATTCGGTCTACACTTTTTGTACGTACATAGTTTCTAGCTATATGGTCTGTCTGACGCATCAAGCACTATTTATAATTGGAATAAAAACCGATACGGGCAAATTTTATTTGACCGATGATTTTAATTGGTGCTACTGGCATGAGGGCGGGGTTAAGGTCTCAGACGGCTCTGGACGTCGAGGCTAGAAAAGGCATGGCGGATCTAGTTCGTCACTGTGGAGGCTGTCATTGTGGCCGAGTTCGGTTCGAAGTGCTGGCTCCAGCTGTTTTAAAAGCTATCGATTGCAAGTAAATGATATATTTCTACACGAGATTGTGATTGTAGCGTAGCTAACCTGGATTGTCGAATTGCACATCAAAGGGCATGCAACTAGAAATTTAGATGAATCATATTTTTGAAACAACAACTCAGTAGGTAATTAGTTGTATGTAGCTTTGCATGGACAACGTTCCAGAATTTAGGTAACATTTAAACATTAGAATACATTTAGCAGCACTTGCATACGGGGAATATTTGGTTTTGGGCAAAACCTTTTGTTTAGATAAGGTTTGTTTGGTTCCAGATGTACGGCAGGTTGTCCACAGCTGGGACTATTTGGTTCCAGGGTCTTCTTGGTTATCATCTAGGACTGGATGTGTAGCTATACACTTTAGAGTACATAGTAGGTATCTAGGAAACGTTAGTGTGACAAATAGTTTTTAGATATTTATTGTTTTGTTAAGCTCATTGAATTTGCAATAATATTGTATGTACAAAATACTTCGCAGATTACAGCAGATTGGCTAGTTGCATTAGTTACAGCAAGTCTTTGTATTGATTGTGTACTAATTAATGGAGACTCTAGGAGGTTTTAATCTCTTTTTGAGGTACTACTTCAAAGTTGCATGTCATTTTGCAGCGATAAATTTATATAACAAAGACTCTTGCTGTATCTAACATATTTCTTTATAATATGCGTGTCATCAATGTTTGCTCATTGTTGTATACAGCAACCTTTCAAGAATGGTAATAGCGATTATTTTGTCTTGAAATTTATACTGCATTTACAATAAATTATATTGATGATTGACGTACATTACTTTCTTTGCTTAATTGACAGGAGTAAACCAAAACCTAATATTTATTTTTCTTCTGTTCTGATTTCGTGCACTTGGGGCTGCTGGCCAGTGTTTGCAGTTTACATTTGTTATTGTGTTGTTACATAGATTGTGATTTGTAATATGAAACCTCTTTAGTTGCAGCATTTGCTCTAAGAAGTGCAACAGACACTTCATTGTGCCAACGTCAAAGTTTAAGTTGCTGCAGGGAGCAGACAACTTGACGACATATACGTTTGATACTCACCAGGCTAAGCACACATTTTGCAAGACATGCGGCGTACAGAGTTTCTATACTCCACGTTCTAATCCAGATGGATATGGAGTTGCTCCTCATTGTCTAGATCCTGGCACAGTTAAAAGAGTTGAAGTGGAAACATTTGATGGCCAAAACTGGGAGAAGGCTATGGAAGATCACAAGACATTGAGAGATAGATCAAAGGATGACTGATAAGTAGTGCAGTAGATTTTGAGGTTTGACTTGTATGTTATGTTTAACTTATGCTATTGATCTTGGTTTCATGAAATAAAGTGCTGTTTAATACTAATCAATGTCGTCAACTTTGCCAAGAAAGGATTGGTAATTTTGTCATGCACATGTACTTCTTGATTATATATATATATATATATATATATATATATATATATATATATATATATATATATATGTATATATATATATGTATATATATATACATATCGAAACACTGATGTGTGTAAATTGTGTATATAATTTTAGATAATTGAACTTAACAACTGACGAGGCAGTAATACTAACACACGTGCTAATTAGTGACTACTGTTATGTATACGTATTGAATGTGTTTCTTTATAAAATCTAGTAAGTATGGTAGACATTAGACATTAGCCACTGTCTTTCACCGTGTTTTGTAGTATGTTTTTGTGTACGCTAGCGATGACATGTTTGTACGCGGAAATAGGCGAGTTGTCTTGTACGGTGCGTGTACTGGAGCTGCGGCTACCCGGTACCGCGCGCGTTGTTACTCGGTACCGCGCACTGTATCCGGTACTGCGCACTGTATCCGGTACCGCACTCGGTACCGCGCGCTGTTTTCCAAAGGCAACGGTCTGGGGCTTCGAAGTCTTGCACCCGTATGACACTATCCGTTGCTGTCCGCCGTTAGCTATGAATGCGCCTCCAACGTTCGAGTCGTTCTTGCTTCTCGATGGAGAGAAGAAGTAAGTAAGGCAATAGAAGAATGAATGAAAAACTGTTGAGAGCCGTTTGGAGCTTTCTGTTGTCTAGAATTGTGATGGAGAAAGACACGAAAGTGCCGAATGCTGCTTCGTTTATAATCAACAAGGAAGACCACTCGTTAGGAAATCTTCTTAGAGGGTAGGTTAGCCGTTGTGTATTTGATTCGAGGTCATTTGAATCCCAACTGACGTATTTCAGCCAGTTGCTTCGAGACCCGCAAGTTCTCTTTGCTGGCTACAAGGTCCCCCATCCTCTGGAGCATCGCGTTGTACTTCGAGTGCAGACCACGTCCGAGTACAGTCCACAGGAGGCTTTTTCTAACGCGATTACTGATTTAATTAGTGAAATTTCACTTCTAGAAGAAAGATTCAAGGTACAGTGCTACTTAATTGTTGCTGTTGAAGACATGAGGCGATTCTGTCTGGTATACGTGGATGTAGGACTCTGTGAAAGAGAAGAAAGATTCTGCTGAATGATCAAGCGTCGGTTGCCATATTCGCAGATGGTTGGAGGATAATCTGTAACATATAATTCTGTGACTTAATTTACGTGTTAAAAGCATAAGACTCAATAATTATTGTTGGCTTGGAAACGGCTTGGATTAGAAATTGGTGTTATTTTAGTATTGACACCTTTCTACTGCATTTTAATGATGAGTTTGTCTTCTCACTCTGAACATGTAATAAAATTGGTTGAATGAATGAGTGGGTCTACTTTGAAGTGAAGAAAGATTGTGAGAATGTACAGTGAGATATGAATATCATAGTAGAAACTGCAATTTGTGGCCATCATTTTGTTACCTGTTTGGTTGTATGTCATGCACAGAAACTGGCAGCATAGAGATTTACAAGTAGAGATGGATTGTATGTGGTGTGTATTTTTTATTATATACAAACACAAACCTGGATACTGAACAACTTGAATTCATTAGTCAGGCAATAGATAATGATTAACTTTTTGTCACCTTAGAGGTGTCATTGTTGATAACTTTGTACAAAACAGTTTTGACTGATGATATCCTGAAATATCAGTATGGGTAGATGGTAAATGAGGTATGGTGTGAGTGATGTTAATTAAGGTGGGCAATACTTTAGGGATATCAGTGCCAAAAGATGTATAACACCCAGTTGAGACAAAAGTTAAATTATTTTGGAACAGGTTTTAGGCTGCTTCTGAGTGAGATGCTGTTGACATGTGAGAATGAATTCAGCTAGTTGTTGTGGATGATGCTTTGATCAGAAGGGCCCTACCACTGTTTGCAGGTTCCATGTGAATTCCCCACTCTAGCATAATTTGCAAATCTAGACCACTCTCTATCTAGTAGAAAGATTTTCTTGCTAACCGACCCTCAATCTAGCCTCGCAAGCCAGGCTCTTCCACGCAGTCACTGAACTAAACGCAGTGTGTGAATCAAGTGAGGCAAAAGCTCTTCCTCGTGTGATTTACTTGCGTATAGTTCAGCAACTACACTTTGGAAATTGAGTAACTCATCTGATCAGTTGTGAGTTGAGTTTATTTTACATGACCGTTTCAGTTACCTTAGTGACGGAAATGGCTCATGGTTATCCACTGATTTCAGTGATGACACCAGTCAATGTCTGTTTGCTCTCTTGTGTGACGCAAGGCCTTCACTTGAACGACAAATTCTTGTGGACAAGTACATATATTTTTACATCAGAAACCGGCACATAATACATACATGCATGCATTCACACACACACACACACACACACACACACACACACACACACACACACACACACACACACACGTGCACACACATGCACACACACACACACGCACATGCACACACACACCTTATATTTGTTTTAATTTGTGAACCCCTCTTAGCACTCTCTAGTTACGCCGTTGACTTAAAATATATGGCTTACACTAACTACAGGTATTGCTCATATTTACAGATCAGTTTTTTTATAGTTATCCATTTATTATGCTGATTGGACCATACCGTTGATGTCTGAACTTGTCAAGTGCACAACAAACGATAATGTTGGAATAATCTCAAACTGTAGGTAACACCAGCTGCTGACTGCTCTTTCTATCGACCGTAGACAGGATAGAAGCCGACGCTATTGCTCCTATGAATTTGTTTCAACTCCTATTGGCATCCCCAGCAAGGGCAGTGAACGGTACCGCTGACTGGGTGCTTAGCAAAATCAAATTGGCATGTATTGTAAAAACTTTTTAGTTAGAAACGTTTTATAATAGAATGTTATTTTGTTTTCCTGTGCATAAATGCTTTGTAATAATAAATATATATATGATAGTGGTTGTTAGTCATACACAGCTTTGGATGTGGCTACTCTGGTGGTCTTATCTGTTTGGTTGGTGTACTGCAGGTTGGAAGAGACATTGCGTACTCTTTAGATCATGACATACATGATATGCACGCTGTTAGATAAAGTTGAGGTATGAAATGTAATGAAACGGACGATCTTTTTAGTTTTGCATGTCTCAATCTTTTTGTCAGTCATGGTTGCAGGAGGTAGATGCTCTATGTTTTGGCCACTGCAACTTTAATTTTAGGTGCAAGCCTTTTACTGTCAATAGCATTTAGTAATGTCTGTCTGCTACTGTGTGTAGCTGCTGCCTGTTTTTGGATTGCTGTAATAGAATTTTTGGAACAAGGGGAGAACTTTTTTCAGGTTTCTATACAATACATACATATGATTCTACATTGCAAAGTCTTGTCAAAGTGGTTTCAGTTATACATGTAGTGTTCCCATAGTTGTTCAGAAGATCACGTTCATCACTATTAAAATGAGCAAGGGTAGGTGTTCTCTAGCGCTGTTGATTGGATTTGTCACCTAATGAATGGAATCTTCTCATGCTAATTGACGCCTTGTGATTGGTACGTACTCTGCATGTAATCATGGCTGAGAACAAACAATCTTTGTCTTGGCGATTCGTACCGTTGGCCTGTCTCTTGGTGACCGCAGCAGCTCTTGCTGTTACTTTTTGGTGGATGTGGCTTATGCAGAACAATATCAATGATATTCGGCGTTTGATTACAGAACAAGATGAAGCTCACTTTATTGCAAAGGCGCAAGAACGAGACATGGAGGAATTGAAACGTTCAGCACGAGCCTCTGATGAAGGAGGTTTGCTGGATGGATACCTCAGCAAGATAGCAACTCTGCAGGTGCATCTATTACTCTACTGGGTAGGCTTGGGTTCTGAACTGTTCTGTTGTTTGTTGCAGCTGAAATCAATCTATGCTGGCTGTTCTGATAATCAGAAAGTGTGCATACAAGGTATCCTTGCATTTAATTATTGTTTGTAGTTGCAGGTGTTTTCAGTGCTCTATGACATGTTAAACATATATACTTAGATTTACTTGACTGTAGGTCCCAAAGGCGACTCTGGTTTTCCAGGAAGTCGAGGATATCCAGGTTTACCAGGTTTGCTATCACGCACTAGTTGCCTTGTCTGGTGTGATGTAGGAGACGATTTTGCAGGTTTGAAGGGAGAGAGAGGAGAAAGAGGCCCACGTGGTTTAAAAGGTTTGAAAGGAGAACCAGGAACGCTTGGGTCAAGAATAGGTTTTCTTTATATTGTGTTGCAGTCTTAACTTTTAAATCATAACAGAATGTTGTTTATTAAATTTAGCTGCTCCTGTGATTGTCAATCCTCCAAGAAACATGGTGATAAATCAGGGTCGGACAGTTGAGTTAGATTGTCTTGCAGATGGCTTTCCTAAACCAGAAGTGAAGTGGCACAAAGTGCACTCGAAGCTTCCTCCTGGTCGATTCTCAGTGAATGAGAATGGAAGTCTGGTGATTGAAAATGTGCACCAGTTTGATGCAGGATCTTATGCATGTCGTGCAGAGACTATGTTTGGATCAGCTGTAGCTTATGCAAGTGTGATTGTTCGAGGTACTGTAGAAGGATTTGTTACGTAATGTGTTGAATTTATTATGATGCAATTGTTGCAATGTTTTTATGTTTATGCAGTGCCACCAGAGTTGAGGTATGTTCCTCCAAGAAAAGTGGTGGTTGTACCAGATGAGAAAATTATTCTTCGATGTTCTGCTACTGGGTATCCTAAACCCAAAGTCACCTGGACGCGCCCAATTCACGGTCTTCCAGAAGGGAGCTCGGTGACAGTTAATGGTACTCTCATTATTTTCAGCATTAGAGAAGAGGATCTAGGCCAGTACGTTTGTGAAGCAAAGAACAGTCTTGCAAAGAAGACATATTCTGTCACTCTTTCGTATCGAGGCAAGATTAGACCATCTGAGTATGGCGTTGAGGTGCGGAATGCCACTAATCTACAATTACAGTGCAAGTGGTGCGCTGTTGCCGGATCTAAGTTTGCATTCACGTGGAAGAAAGTGGGAGGAGAGCTGCCGGAGAACAGAACATCAACAAAAGGATGTTCATTGTTTATTTCTGATGTAACAATGGAAGATTCTGGTTTATATTCATGTATTGGTCGAGCTGTTGACAGTGTATCGGAGACATCACTCACCGAAGATATTACTGTCATTGTCATTGGTTGGTATACTCTATGTTGTGTGCTTGGAGTAATGCTTTATTGTTTATCATCTGCAGGAGCTCCAAGAATTACCTCAAAAATTGAAATTCTTACTTTTGTTTATCCTGGTGATAATGTATCATTGAACTGCTCTGCCATTGGTCCTCCTCAGCCTGAAGTGTATTGGACAAAAGGATCTCAAAAACTGATATCGAATACTACAAGATCTGCTATTCTGACCATCAAGGCAGTGAAAAAACAAGATGAAGGTGATTACGTCTGTCGAGCAAGTAACTATCTTGGAGAAGATCACTTTACAACTACTTTATTTCTTGTTGGTAAGGTGATGTCATGTAGATGGTGTGTGTGTGTGTGTGTGTGTGTGTGTGTGTGTGTGTGTGTGTGTGTGTGTGTGTGTGTGTGTGTGTGTGTGTGTGTGTGTGTGATGTGTGTGTGTGTGTGTGTGTGTGTGTGTGTGTGGTGTGTGCGCACGCGCAGGGTTAAGTTTGCGTTATTCATTTAGAAAAAGCTCGTTTTACTTCTCGTCCATCTGGAACTAAGAACGTTGCTGCTTCTACAAATGTTAGCGTTGACTGCGTTGCTGTGGGACAGCCGCAACCAAAGATTGTTTGGAAGATGCCGTGTGGAAGACACAGTGAAAGTACAACTGTTCTGTCTAATGGGACTCTTCAAATCACAAGTGCTACCATCTGGGATACGGGAATGTACGAATGCATAGCTACTACTGCATTTGGAAATACATCCAGCAAAATTCACATTGTTATACCTGAAGGTAAGCATAATATACAAGCAGCCGTACTCGTAGTATTATAAATCAGGATATACCTATACAATAAAGCAAATAGATAGACGCACAGACAACAGGAAAACAGAAGACAGATTACTAATGATAGCCAGACTTCATCTTTTCTTTATATCAAATGATTTATGAGTGGCTGTCACGTGTTCAGTTGACTCAAGCTGGAAGTTATCTGACAATTGCAATGGTTGGAGACAGTCTCGTTTTAATCATTCAGTGTATTACTCTGCTTCTTCATCCTATACTTGGGACCGATCCAAGTACTATTACTGTCCTTCTGGATATCACTGGGCATGTACAGACGAGGGTAAAGAGATTTTTACGGACACTAGCAATTGGTCTGGAAAACACACATATTATGGTCTGTGCGGATGGAATGGCTACAGGTACTCGTACTATTCTGGTAATACACGATACTACTTCAGATTTCGAGATTCTGTGTCCACTGACGCCTACAAACATTCAGGCAATTATGAGGAATACCAACTGGAATATTCTTCTAGCACGGACTATTTTGCAGGCGCAGTTTGCATTCAAGACAGTTAGTTGCGAACAAGTTGATGCTGCAACGACATGACGTTCTGATTGTTATATGTCGCATTCGTGTATGCCATGTTATATTGGAAGAATTTGTTACTTGTCTTGCTGAATATGGTGTTAGCATTGCATGTTTTCAACAGCTTCCAAATCGGAGTCTTGTCGTTGTCCTTTTGTTTTACGACGTCATTGCTTCAACAGTTATTTAGTTCATATTAATTAAATGTATCATCTTAAAGTAGAACTTTACTGAGAAATTTTGTCATGCATGCAGACCATACCGTTATATACTGACATTTAGATATGGACGCATCTAGACACCCAGACAAGTGCAGATAAATAGAAGTATACGCACGCAGTTTAAGTATAAAGACATAGAGCTTTTTAGGCTGAAATGGTTTACGTGATCTATACTTGTACAAGAGATGGCATGATCTCTCCGAGAATGCCATGCATTTTTTGTATACACACCACGTCAAACAAGACGACGGGGTGGACAGACAGACAGGCGGACACAGGCAGAGTATAGCGTAGAACGGCCTAACAGACGAGACATGTTTGCAGCGACGCAGACTGGCGGTTATGTAGACTATAGGACTATAGACACTGCAGACGGGGATACACCAGCAACATCCATATCTGTTGTTATACGCCGACGTGACTGCAACGACTCTCTTGTGTATATACATCAGTTGATCAGAGTTGGAAACTGTCGGACAGTTGCAGCGGTTGGAAGCAGTCAAGGTACAACCGATCTGTTTACTACACCGCGTCGTCTTCGACTACGTGGGATCAAAGCAAGTACTACTATTGCCCAACAGGATATCACTGGGCGTGCACACCGGAAGGCAAGAAGATCTTTAAAGACACAAACAACTGGTCCGGACAGTACACGTACTATGGTCAATGTGGCTGGAACGGAGACAGATATCCGTACCGCTATTACAGCTACGGTCCGTATCGTTACTACTTCAGATTTCGTGATTCACAATCGACCAACGCAATGAAAAGATCAAGCAATTACGAAGAGTATCAGGTGGAATACACCTCCGACACCAGTCACTTTGCGGGCAATGTTTGCATCAGGAATGAATAGTACATAGAACAGCAGTGACATGTCCGGCTCGGCTCGTTGACTTCTTCACTGGCACTTCGCATCGTTTTTGTTTGCTGATATTTGCTGTGTCTTGTCTTCTGTAGTGATTAGAGTGCACTAGTCTTGGCGTAGATGCACGGACGGGTCTCAGAGTGCAACAATGCTGCTCATGTCTTTAGATTTCCCTTTGAATTTAATGTTGAAGAAAGTGCTGCGCAGTTTGTCATGTTGTATCACTTCATTCTACGTCCTAGCTTTGGAGTTAACGTACCACACAATTGAACTACACGTACACTAGGTGGTTCCAACCTCCTGAGATATGTAGATTAAGGTAAGCACCCGTTGGAATTGTCACACTGTTTCTGTCTGAATGTATTTAGAGTGTTGAGTTGAGTAGAATGAAAATGATCAAAGCAATTAGCAATTTTCCGGCCTGATGATCAAAATTACTCTGGCACAAACAGCCAAGACAAAGGCTGCTTAATAATTATTCCGTTTCAAGACCTGGACGAACAAATTAATATACAATCTTGCCCGTGTTCAGTTTACACTCCATGGCATCTCAGCCTTAGCAGTAGGACGCTTTTGGATGAGCTGAGGAGTAAGGGGTTGGAGTTAGTCTTTGGCTGCAAACTGCACAAGTAGCCGCTTGACCTCATAGCTAGTAAGAAGAATACTAATGGATAATTCAGACGGTTCTTCAAATTCCTGCTCCACTTTGCCATGGTCAGTCCAAAAAAGGCAGGGAGACTGTTCCTTGCAAGGCTCTCTCAGTATCAGCGGAAAATCTTTTTGCGCCATCCAGTGGGATATTATTTTTAGGGGCTCTACTAAAGTTACCTTCTGGGTTAATTTATGGGGCGCCTTCAATAGGTACTTACGCCCTGTTTGAGTAGTCAATAACAACTGCTAACAAAGTTAAAAGTTAACGGTATTGTAATTTTGCAGAAATGATCATACTAGTACTACTACGCTCGGCAAAAAATGATTGCGGATCGTAGCGAGGCTTCTAGTCCGGGTCGGACAACAGAAAGGGGCGTGGTCCTATATGAACTCGTGTGTGTGTGTGTGTGTGTGTGTGTGTGTGTGTGTGTGTGTGTGTGTGTGTGTGTGTGTGTGTGTGTGTGTGTGTGTGTGTGTGTGTATCTAGCCTCCCCACGACCACGTTTCATTCTAAGACCTACTTCAAAAAATCGTTTCCGTGTCTGACTACAGATCAGCATAGGAAGATTCGTGCAAGTGACCAAACGGCGAAGAAAATGCCTCACAAAGTTCCGTCGCCCCATCCTTTTGTATTGTAAATAAAGAATGTGTGTACGTGACAACCAAGAAACACCTTCAGGAGTTGAGTGCCACCTACAGTCAATTATTCACACGTCCTGTACAGTATGATCAATCCTTTACTCCACTGTGCTGCATCTAACACTGTTGATAGTCAATGTTTGCCGATATCAATTTCTTTACAACGGAACTGAGTGCATACCTACACTGTACATTTCAATTGTCTTGATCACGATCCCAAAACGACAACTACCTGCCAGGTCTTCCGTAATCTAAAGTTTTCATGACATTATGTTTCCTTCCATGTCTGTCATGATAACAGGATTTCAACAAATACATACAGTCTAGCTAGGACCCAGCGTTTCAGTAGACGGTCAGAAAACTCCTTTGGACGTGTTACTCACCAATGCGAGGCGCCTACGGATACCGTAAAACTAGTTAAATAATAAATTTAAAATAGGTTTACTGTTTATTAGTATAGGCCTAGGTATAGAAAAGTCACATCGAATTTACCAGAGCTATGATACTCAGTAGATCGAACGTCTAGAGTATTTGAACCCGCGGACTCTTGTGACAAGTGTCCTCAAACGTGGTGCTGCAACCAAAACATTCTACTCTGTCTATCCACACAAGCCAGGAAGGGAAACTAAAAACAATGTTACGCATGCGTAAAGTTCCGTAGTTTAACTGCATATATGGCGCATGAAAGCGTTTCTCTCAGTTATTTCGTGAGACACTATCGTCTTCCAGCAGCAGTTCGAGTGCTTAGCGGTTCTGGACAACTGGAAGAAGGTGACGAAGTGACACTTCAGTCAGTGCAGTCTACACGAGGTGTTGAGGCCTTTCGCGGTCGCCATGGAGAAAACCTGACTGATTCTTACATTCCGTTCAAGTATAATGGGATATTTGAGGTCATAGTGGCTTCAGCAAGCCAGCCGTGGGCTAGTTATCGCGACTTTCCAACGGTTGGGAGTGTCATTCGGTCAGGAAGGGAACTTCCTCTTGCAGTAAAGGCGAGGAACGCCTGGCGAGGCTCGACTGAATGTAACAGCGTCTACCAAAACGATGTTCTGACTTCTCTTACTTTGAAAGTTGATGGAACAGGTAGAACGTTTCTTGAAGCAATCAACGGAAGAGGATTGGTCATCAATCTACACGAATCAGTTCGAGGCGATTTCACTACCGATTTGAGTGATGTTCACTGGAGTATTGACGAGATGGTGAAACTGTTCGAGGCCAAGTTTCCCGTGCGCGTCCGTCTTCGAGCGACTCCTTCTGTGTACGACACAATTGGCAGTGTAGGAGACATATTCACTCTACTGCGCGTGACGGTGAGGCAGGAAGTGATGGTAATTGGTATTGGTGATAATTTTCAGGTCATTGCTGATGATTCTGTAGACGTCATAATGCTTGACAGTACACCCGGTGCATACACTAACATTGAAGCTGTTGCTAGCTCATCTTATTCGAACCATTATCACGATGATAGAGGGTTAGATGATCCCTTGTACACACCTATGGCAAACCCTTCTCCTGAAATAATGCAGAGCATTTTGAGATCCCACAAAGCGGATCATAAAGCTATGGTGCAAAATTTGAATGAAACCATAGAGAACTTGAAGGTCAAGTTGGTAAATGAGCAGAGCAAAAACAACCAGCTGGAAACCAAGATAGCATCTTTAGAAACAGAACTACAGGTACAAGCACTGAGATATGCCCAAGAGAGACAGCATGGAGATGAAATTAGAATCTTAAAAGCTACAGTGGAACAACTACAAATAAAAAATCAGGAACTGGAGTCAAAGCTTCGTTTTCAGGCAGAGCATAAGCAGCGAAACCACGACATCAATGAAACTGTAGTTCCTTTGGGAAAATACCAGCATACAATACCAGTTGCTATGGAAGGACCATACCCTGAAAGACAGGAAGTCACTTCAGAGCTCACTTGTTTGCAAACAGGCACAATAGGGTATACTGACTTTGATCAACCAACTAGAAAACCATCTTCTGGTCGCATTTCATCTGTCTCACCTATTCCTAAGCCTAGAGAGCGCATTTCCAAGTCTGACTCAAACCCTCTGTCACCACCCCTTCCTCAGAGAAAACCTGTTTCTCAATCCCCAAAGTCTAGTCTTCGACAGTCAACACCGCCAATACCAGCAAAACGAAACTTCTGAGGCTCTTCGCATGTGTACTAAAAGCAGTTGGATTTCTGACGGAAAGGTTGTCTGCATTCTGTTGGTAGTTATATTGTGGCTTGATAGTTGCTTTTATAGAATTGTAGATGAATCAGTTGTAGAGAATTTTTTAGCCATAATATCAACAGGAAAACTGAATTGTGTATTACAGCTTTTAGCTTTTATTGTAGTGAGACGTTTGCTCATATATATCCTATTGAGCTCTTCTATTACAGAAACACAGAATAGACTTCAGTGACTACTACAGTAGTACAGTACATTGACTGTGAAAGCAGGCATGAAAGAGATTTGTCATTGAAAAGCCATCTTCATATACCATTGCTCTGTGCACCAATTGCTTCCAGTGACTGCCTAGGAAAGCAATACTAGTGACAACAGACTAATAGATGACATCTGGAAGTTGTAGATGAAAACCACCATAAGAGTTACCTTCTTTTCTACCAATCAAAGTGCAATCCAACTCTGTCTACCTGTCCCTAATGTTGTCTGTCTGTCTGTCTGTCTCTTTAATCGACCCACCTGCCCTGCCTATTTGCCCTATCTGCCTGCTGCTAGCTATACATAGCCATATCTGCATGTTCCAATATACTTACTCTGCTTCCTTTATTTGCTGCCTTAGCCGTTCCTAGAAAACAAATTCCAATTCAAGAATCATTGGACCCATATGTTAAAACATTCTTATACCTTTAATACATCACTTTTTGCATTGAAGATCTTATTCTTACAATCAGCCATTTGTGCTCTGTAGCCAGGTGCATTATGCCACACCCGAATATGCTTGTCATTCCCACCACAAGATGCAAAGTATCTACCAAGTGGATCCCACACCAGTCTACAAATGGGACCTATAAATAAACAAGATGATATAATTCTCACAGTGGGAACATAACCTCCAGAGTGAAGGTAATCATTGGAAATCAGACTAACTGGTGTGCACATTGTCCAGCGTCGTTGCCAGTGAACCATTTGCAGTTTCATATAAACTAATAGATGATTCAGCAGCAATGGCTGCTACTAAACCATCTGGTGATAAACCAATTTGAGCTGGTCCACTGTGCTTGTACTTGCCAGTCATTAAAAGATGAGGATCCTGCTGGAGCTTGTATTGAACTGAAAAAAGCTATAATAACAAGCACAACACTTACACATGATAGCATCAATACCATCCTGATTCCAGAACTTCCAACTGCCATCTTTAGATACTGTTGCAGCCCTGCCATAAATTAAAGTATATTGCAATTTAGATCTGAAACTTGCAAACACTATACAAGTAAGCATCACATAAAGTAACTAAAAAAGTCTTTTATTAAAGTTGATGTGACTCCAACCACTTGTATGAGCTTCTTGTTTATACCAAATATCAAGCCAATTCGTACAAATACGTGTTACATTTAGTGTCTAGAGTGGAACGGGTTATACTACTAAAGTCCAAATACTAAGAATTCCATTGTACTGAACTATCACTGATCTACTGTCAAGAACACAAATACACAGACAGAATGCAGTATGTTACAATGCTACAAAGCAGCACAACAATCTACTGAAGGGCAAATCACTACACCATATTCAAGAGCGTCTCCAACCTTGTACTGTCCTTTGAAAATGCACAACAATAGACTGCAGCCTTGTGGCCTTTTAGATCCATTGCTCTAGTCACCTGCATGCAACATGGGTATCATAGTTTTACAAAGGTTTACCAGTCTACCTGTAGCTTTACCCCACTAAATTCTCCAGACTTGGCAAAGACAACCTCCCAGAGCTTGACATCAGGAGTAAACCCTGAGCATCACTACAGTTAAACCCACAAACAAGTAAACCAATGAATGTATACCTGTACATGCTACAAATCGACCACAAGGTGAGATACATGCAAAGTGATTTTGCATTTGTTTAGTGTCCTCTTTGGCCAATACTTCACCTACAAATTGCACAATTACATGCTACTAAATCAACGCTTTGCAGGCTTTAGTACAGTGACGTGACGTGCCTTTCAGATCCCATATAATAAAGGTTGTATCGCTGTAACACGTGAGAATGAACCGACCAGTTGAGGCTATAGCTGCTGAAATGATTGCTGCATTGTGCTCCTGCACATTCAAAACCATTACTACAACATAACAATTAATGGCATGCACTTAGAAACTACTGTACACATACAACCCTGAGCAACAATCAGTTAATCCATTAGGTCTAAGAGATTATCTCACATTGGCTAGAACATTGCTTAATTAATTAAACCATTCTTTAATTGATATCTACAAATTCAGTGACAAAATGATACTAAGTAATTGTTATTTGCAGGTGATCACCCTGCTCTCTTGAAATTAGCTAATATTATAGGCTATTAGAAATGGCTTGACAGAGACAGAATACAACCAGAGTGTGACATTGTGATCAACTGTGTTTCATTGAAAACTAACTCTTTCCTGAATTAGAAACATTCCTCAGTGTGCCACAATTCTAGACGATGCCATCATTGACTTTGCTACTACGCATGAATGCTGCATCACTTTTGTTCACATAAGATTCCTAATTTTGTTTCCTATATCTCTGCTGATTGTGTACCAGTACTCTCTGCATGTCTGACAAAACTCAACTGTGTATTGCAGAAAGTACAGTAGCTGACCTTTGGAAAGTCAACAACATCAGAGCATGCTCCTGTACCATCTTTCTTCCTGGTCAGCTTAAACACTCTCACATTATTGCCATCCTCAGTCGAACCTACCACAGCCCTATAGAGATGGAATTTAGATTGATAATAATCTTCCCATAATATTGCGCTATTTTAAGTATACTTTGAGTCAGGACTTATACTGACAGACTTGGCACAGTCAAATTCCACATTGACTCTAATGTACCTGCAAATACAGTTTAAACTCTCTCTGTCTAGTTTAACTCACACTGTTGAGCACTTCACTTGTGATCTTTCTCTAAGAAGTCTTTTATGTTCCAAACTCTCACTGTTCTGTCTAAACCACAAAATGAAATCAGAGAAGAATAGATCATGACAGACATATGTACCATAATGCAACAACAACAAAAAACAAAACATATGAAGTCTAGTGAGATTACAGCATAAAACTCAAAGTTTAGTTTAAAGGTGTGTAAGTAGTTAAATAGACATCGTATTAACCTCACCAATAAGATAATGCTTTAATTAAGCAGCTAGACCATACAGAAAGTACATGCAATATTTCCAAGTGTACCATGTTCTCAATGAATCACTATGCATTCTGAGAATTCAGAGTGAAGACAAATATGCAGACTTTTAAATCCTCACATTCCCACTTCAAAATGGTTCCAGTTCACTAGACAATACCACCTACGTGTACTTTCAATGTTAATTAATTGACTATCAAGAGTCGAGTCAGGTATATCTAACTCTAGATGTAAGACTGTGAGATATTTCTTACTAAGCCACTAGAAAAACAATATCAAAACCAAGACATAGTCGAGTCCATCATTGTGCATGCAGAATCTACAATAATAATTAATGACTACCACACTTACCAGTAGCGCAGGAAGCCAAGTACTTGCCATCTACACTAAAGTCTAGGGATAAAACAACTCCTGTGTGTCCTTTCAAATGAGCAGCTTGAAGCGGATGTTTGTCTGGAGCTTTGGACTTTGCCTTCACCGTCTGGGCTCGTTGTAAGTTCTTGCTCTTAATAGTCATTTCAGAGAAGTCAGAACTTGAAACAGAGCTCTCGTCTACTAGTGATGGTGGATGCACGACAGATCGTCGGAAAGCAATAAAATGAATGAGAAAAGCGACTGCCACAGCACCGACAGCAGCCATCAAAAGCCAAAAGACATCTTCGGTGAGCATTTCCATTGCGCTATCGACAAATTACGAGTCACGGGTTATCCGGGCATGTCAAAGAGAAGTAACACCCGAAGGTGTGATGGTGGGTTGTAAACATGGCTGCCAGTGATGAAAACGTCGGTGTCAGCAAGCAGATTATTTACGGCGGGAAAGGAGAATGCCCCAAATTCGAGAAAAACACCAAAGTAAGATTATGCAGTAGGGCTAGTTTCTAGCCCGAGGCGGGAGCCTCTCTTTGCATGTAGCTAGTGATTGCTTCTGTCGTCAAGGTGACCTTTCATTTTCGCACAATCAGTCCGTCTGATAGTACAAACGAAGAAACTGTAATCGATGACAGTCGTACAATGGGGTGTGGACCGTTTGAGTTGCTATACGGAAGAGGATTCAAGCTGGCTATTTGGGAGAGGATTGTACAGACAATGAAAGTGAGTGAAGTGGCAAGATTCACGTGCAAGAAAGAAGTAATTTCAAACTGGTAAAGGAAACGTTAATTAATAAATTTTAATTGTTTCTCTAAAACATTAGTTGGTTCGATACTATGTGCTTGTGTCTAAGAGCCTGAGGGATGTAGCAAAGCAGAACAGAGGGGAAAAAGTAGAGCCACTTTCATCACATAGATGTGGTGCTGCATTGCTAGGCTGTCATGGACATCAAAGTACAGGATATGAAGATCTTGATCATCTTCAGGAGCATTCCTCAGACTTGGTGTTTGAAATTGAACTACTGAGTGTTGAGAATGAGGGTTCTTATGAAAAGGGCATTTGGTCAATGAACAGCGATGAAAAACGAGATTTAATTCCAAAACTAAAAGAACAGGGAAATGAGTTGTACAAGAACGGTCAATATTTAGAAGCAGCCGCTAAGTATGGAACAGCAATTGGTTGTATTGAAATTTTGGAATCTTTTGAGGCTCCGGGCTCTGATCCGGAAAAAGCATTATATCAGATGAAAGAGCCATTGCTGTTGAACTATGCACAATGCAAGTTGCATCTGGGGGAGTACAGCAATGCCATCAAACAAACTACAACTGTATTGCGGCGTAGTCCTAACAATGTCAAAGCTTTATTTCGTCGTGGCAAGGCTTACGCTCTATCTTTGAAGGCTCGAGAGGCTAAGGTGGATTTAGAAAAAGTTGTACAACTGGACAGTTCTCTGAGTCAAAGTGTAACCAAATTATTACATGATTTGGATATTGAGCAGAAGAAACAAGACAAAGATGATCGAGCTCTTTTGCAAGGTAAAGGCTTCTTCAAGTGAAAGTATGTTGGAAACATAGAGTTATGATGTATTGAGTTTCATGTTTCTTGATCTAACAGACAGTTGTTTGTCTACTTAGTGAGATGATACTGATATATGCTGATATAAACTGATATACACGTCCAAATATGAATTTCCATTTTTGGTTGGCATGCCAATCATGTGATTAGCTAATAAGTTGCACAAGTCTGGTGTCATCAGCTCCTTGCAGGGGAACCTTGTATGCATTTAGATGTTGACAGCTGCTGACTCCTCCTCCATGCATTCTACACCCCCTGCTGTTGATAGAGATGGTACCTGATAGTGGCGCAACGTGTTAATTAGTGGGTTGTCAATGATTTAAGACAATACTGTACTTGTTGGCTGTCCGTAAATTTTGGTATAACACAGTATAGGGTGGTGAGGGGTTTGTGATTGAGTCATTGGCGTTGTTGATGATGAAGGGTTGGCTTGCACTGACTAGCGAGAGGGCTGACTAGCGAGAGGGCTGATTTGCAAGAGGGCTGATATGCAAGTGGTTTGACAGCTCGGGGGAGTTGGGCACAGCTCGTGTTGATTATGTGATGACCCATACTTCTAGTCCTTATCATCATGAATCGCCTTTGCTATGATCTAGCGAGGTTTGCTTAGGATCTTGATTTCATGCTGGAAGATCCAGAACTTTGATTGGCTTTTCCGCTGAAGCCATCTCAGAGTTTGTTTCTTGATGTGTCTGTCTGCCCTAGTCACATGTAACCGTCCCAATAAGCTTATCTGCAATAGCGCAATTGATCGCATTAATACGCAAAGAGGTGTTGACTATTTGCAACCCCTTCAAATTTTGAACTCAATCCTTGCCCACGTCAGCCACAGTTCAGCCCATTCGAACACGTTGCTGTCATGGCCGTACAGGGAAGAATGACGCCGTTGTCTAGTCGAGCTACTGCCTTCTCCGTGGCCGCGCTAATGGCTTCAGCAAGCGGTTCCAAACGTCAAGAAGTAACCGCTACCAGAAATCACACGCAATCCGCTTTTCGTAGTCCGCAAGCAAGCGGTCCATACCAATCTACGACTACAAGTTCGCCAGCTCGAAATGTATCAGAGGACGAAACACACTATGAAGATCAATCTATACGACTTGAATGTGGTAAAGTTCAAGTCTTTCTTCAGGAGTCCTCATTGTGGCGACAATTCTATGCACTCGGAACTGAAATGATAGTCACGAAAGCCGGCAGGTCAGTCGCGGTCCTTTCATTCATTCGAGGGTTGGCGCATCCGCCGCTCTTTGCCAGATTATTTATCAATAGTTGCGCGTGCCGACAAACAACATTGCACCTAGTACAGCACATGTACCTGTACGTATGTGGCAACCGCTGCATGGCGCATCTCCGTGCCTCGATCATCTCCGTGCCTTTCATCTAGACACAGAAATACTCAGTCTACATGCACAGATTTTATGCCAGATTTCTTCGATTGCTTGCAGGAGAATGTTTCCAGTTCTGAAAGTCGACATCTTGGGTTTGGAACCGCAGAAAACATATTCATTAATGTTGGACGTAGTCCTGGTTGAGCACAAACGGTACAAGTACGCCTATCACGATTCTCGGTGGCTAATTGCTGGCAAAGCGGATCCTCCACCCGTTGCTCCACCAAGTGTCTACGTTCATCCAGAGTCACCAGCAAGCGGTCACCATTGGATGAAGCAGACGGTAGTTTTCGACAAAGTGAAGTTGACGAACAGTGAAACTAGCCGAGAAGGACAGGTGAGAGGCTCTAGGGACGTAGATTTTGCTGCTTGCACGTCCAATGCATCCATTCTAATCTGTGTCGGTGTACGGCGCATCATGCATTTCTTGGGTCTATAGTTGGTGCTCAACTCGATGCACAAGTACCGACCACGCCTTCGAATTGTCGAGGTGCAAGACGGAGAGAAAGAAGCAGAAGAAGCCTTTCAGTTCAGTGTTCCAGAAACAGAATTCATAGCCGTCACGGCCTACCAAAACCAGCAGGTGAGCAAAGGACACGCGGTACCCACGCCCGATGGCTAAGTATTCAAGACTTTCAACTTGTTGCGGCAGTGAAAGCCGCATGTCTCCTACATTGATTGTCATCGTTTACTATGAGCTTGTGATTTACAGGAGATAAGTAGTATAGTGCATCAACATGCAAATTTCTCGTACAACTCTGATTGTACAATTTCATTGAACGATTAATTGGTTTAGATAACTAAGCTTAAAATCGACTGCAATCCGTTTGCAAAGGGCTTCAGAGAGTCAAGGGCTACCGCCAGGTGGTCGTTCTTTTGCTAAGTGCTTGTACTACTAGAGTAGTGTTAACACGCTCTTTCGGGAATTTGTACTACTAGGTTCGCTGTCGATTCCTGCTTGGAGGCGTTTTATGCATATCATCGACATGCAAAGACGGAAAGAGGAGATAATCTCAAATCAGTAGAAGCACACTATACAAGCGCTGAAGCGACTTCGCCGGTACCTGATCACATCATGAGTCACTGTCGATGGTTACCAGGAGACACACCACGATTTAATCCGTTTGTGTCCGTCTTGGCGCAACCGTTTGGTACGAATCGAGAACTTGAGTAGGTAACGCATTTCCTATGGTTAAATTGATGTTATGATCTTCTATTAGGAACTGAAACACCCGTCAATGACGCGGCAGTAAACGTCCAAAGACAAGATATTTGCAGCAACTTAAATTGGAGAACACGCTGTCATACAGCATTCACGCAGACTCCTCGATTCCATCCAGTACGGTACGGATGCCAGCACCCTGCACTGAAAACATTTTCTAAGTTAGATGTACCAACTGACCGTGCCCCATACTATGTAAGATGCTGCTCGCCTCATTCCGCACCTTCGATTGCCAAAGCATCCTCTGCGTCTAATCAAGTCGCTTGTCTGAATGCTCTCACAAGTCGTGAAGTTCGGTGGGCTAGGAAACCAATCACTTCATACTCTTACTCTATGGGATTTCACAGTGTAGAAAGGCCAATACCATATAATCGGCCAAGGCTCAAGAATCATCAAAGGAGACAAAGCAGGAACTCATGTGACAATATTCAGAAAAATGAGGATAGACCATGATCTACACATGGAGTGTGTATTGCAATTTAGTTACTATACATCCAAAGTGCTGGTCACTCTGGGACAGTACAATGCAAACTCAGTCTAATAAAACACAAAAGTTTATGACACATTTATGGTTACCTACGTGCCGAGTTTTTAAGTACTCTTGTACATCTTTCAAATATCTTCACAGAATCATTTGTGTTCGATTGCTCATACTTCCAACTAGCACAACGTTGAAAACCAGCGTTTTCTCTAATACTCTTACATGATGATTTAACAGCTGCCAGCGACTCCATGAGCTAAATTGTAACAGTTTTCACGTTATAATTAAAGCATTTCAAAACCATGAGTTTGAAAAACTAACCGCATTCACTTGTTGCTGTAGGGAAAACACCCGCTTACAAGTAGGTCCCAGCCCTAATGAACACAGTGTGCTAGTCAATCGTCTTTTCCATCAGATTTCTGCATGTACAAACCAGAAAGATGCAGAGGCTGCTTGTGGGTCCACGACTGGAATTCAGTCTCATAGCACTGGCAGAAACTTGAGACAAGCTGACCAAGAGTAGAAAGACACACAGACAACGTTCTCATCACTCTGTCTGTTGCTTGCTTGTCCGGTCTTGCCTCTAAAGTCTAAAGCAGAGAAAACTTACTGTTCAAATACACACACAAATATAACAAAAATTAACAGTCTTCTTAAGCTCTTCAAGAATCTGAAGTTGAGAGGCTGCTTGTTCTGACATTTCATTAACCAGTGCCTCTAACTTGGTCTGGTCTGGCGGTCTCATTCTGCAGACAGACAAAGGTGTTCAGTGCCAATAAACTAATGTGACATAATAAGTCATCAATACAACACCTTCCCCTTGACTTCTCCCTAGGTGCGATTCCACTACTAGTGAGCGCTTGATCGAACTGCTGATGACATAACCGCATGAGATCAGGAGGGAAGAGTTGGCAGGTAGACGAGAGCATATCAGTAACATTCTCTTGGTTTGCTAAGCCGTTCATCAGTCGGCGGTCACGGCGCATCTGTTCTGCTAACTTGGTAAGACCACTGCGGCATGAAACAAAACATAAGGTTTCATTTGCCCGAGGAAACAAAAATTGATAATACCTTGCAGGTTCCAAAGAGGTATGTCTATCAGATGTCATCAGTTCCGAGTCCTGAGCAATACAGACTAGGTCAAGCAGAGCGTCCATAAAGGCAGTCTGTTTACTATCGCTAGATACTCCCTACAAAGAAAAAGTCTTCGAGCATATACATGTTTAAACATGTATACGAGAGAGTTCGTAAAGTCCAGTGTCTTACTCTAATGAGGTCGTAATCATTAGCTCGACACAGACCAAGTAGTGAAGCTACTAACGTCAGTCCTATCAAACAAAAACGAGAAGTAAGCATCGCTTGGAGAAGTGCATGATGTGACAACAGCAGATCGTGTGTACGTTGAACACGTGAATCTGTCATGTTCTCTGGCCGAGTGGCTTGAGTGACAACTAGCTCTTCAAGATGAGAATCAAATCTGAAAAATCATGTATCTAAGACGCTCCAACAGAAAGCAAAATAAAAAAATTCGACCTGGCCAGCAACCACTGTAGAAGGCGAAGTCTCGGTTCTCCTGGTTTGAAGAGAAGTTCTGTGATCCACGAATCGTCAACATTATCCACATAAGGACAAGCTAGTTCCTTTAAAACTTATTGATTGATAGAGACTAGCAAAACAGGAGAATTTCAATGTCCAACCTGTAACCGGTGCATAAACGAAGCAGCAAGAACCGCCATGTCATATCCGGGACTACATAACAGCTATTTCTACACGTGGTATCACACGTGTGTGCTGGCACCAGTGGACCCGGTGCAAGTAGGTACGTACCAGCAGAGCTATGTTTGCAGTTATACGTACGAACGTATCTGGTGCTGGCTTGATCGACTTGTCACCGAATTCCACGAGTGTGTGTACTCTGGAGGGCACGTGAGCGGTAATTCCGTACCTGCACGAGGCAGCGCCGTCGCTCACGTGATGAAAGCCGCCTTATCGCTGCTTCTTGCCAAGAGCTTAACCGGCAGCTAACGAATCTATCGATTTCCCAAAATATGTCGACCAGTCTTGCTGTCCAAATGTGGACGGTCGTCACAGGGCTGTTGCTTGTGGCAACCGGTAACTATGGTGAGTGGCATGTAATTTTTCTTAATAAGTGCGATGTTATTGCATAAATGAGTTGTGTAATTATCACGTCTGACTAACGACTTAGTCACTACTGGCTTATGGTAGGTGCTAAAGTCGTTCCCTATCTGCTGTTTGCAAATACTGTTGACATTCGTCGAATCAATCTGGATGCGACCAACTACCGCTATGTTGTGCGAGGTCTCAGTAATGTTGTTGGTATTGACTTTGATCTCAACAAGAACGAAGTGTACTGGAGTGACGTATCACGAAGAAAGATCCAGAAACAGTCTATCAACGGTGGATCTATCACTGATGTTATCACTGACAAATTGGGGACACCGGAGGGTTTAGCTTTGGACTGGAAGGCAAGGAAACTTTACTGGACTGACACTGGATCAAATACGATTGATACATCGGATTTGGATGGGAGCAATCGGAAGACGCTTGTGTCTGTTGGTTTGGATCAGCCACGAGCGATTGTCTTAGACCCTACGAATAACTGGATGTATTGGAGTGACTGGGGAGTAATCGCTAAGATAGAGAAAGCTCGGATGAGTGATGCATCACAGCGCCAGACTATTGTTCGAGGTGGTTTGCGCTGGCCGAATGCTCTTGCAATTGACTATGTTGATGACAAACTCTACTGGGCTGATGCATACTACAGGATAGTTGAAAAGTCAGATTTATTTGGAAAAGGCCGGGCAACACTGATTAATCAAGTAAACGTGTACAATCCGTACCATATGACTCAGTACCTGAATCGAATCTACTGGACTGACTGGCGACGGCATACCATTGAAGGTGGGGACAAGAATACAGGACTGGATCGTGTGAGCATTGCAGGGAGCATGTCTCGACCCACTGCTATTCATGTTGTTCATACAGACAGACAACCATCAGGTGAATAACGATAACAAGATGCAAAATAGTGACGATGAATGCGAATGTTTGTGTGATGTAGGGTCTAATGAATGCCTTCAACTAAATGGCGGTTGCGCTCAAAATTGTGTTAATACAATTGCAACATACTACTGTACTTGTAGAACTGGATACAGTTTGGCATCTGATAAGCATGCATGTATTGGTAAGAAGTCGACGTTATGGTGTTCTGTTGGCATGTTTGGGATGATTTG
This sequence comes from Corticium candelabrum, assembly GCF_963422355.1. Classification (NCBI taxonomy): domain Eukaryota; kingdom Metazoa; phylum Porifera; class Homoscleromorpha; order Homosclerophorida; family Plakinidae; genus Corticium; species Corticium candelabrum. Next base: position 16,342,942 of record NC_085085.1, read on the forward strand.
TGTGTTTGTCAGATAATAATGAGTGCAGCACTAACCATGGTGGTTGCAGTCAAATCTGTACTAACACACAGGGAAGTTTCAAATGCAGCTGTTTGAGTGGATACAAGCTTGCAGTTGATGGACTCACTTGTGTTGGTATGTTACTCTAGTAGTTTGTTTATCAAGAGAATGTGTTACTATACACGCGCGCGTGCATGCATTTAATGATGTTGATGTCGGAGCTATTGAAGAACAATTGAAAACTGTAGAGGTAAGTGGAATAGGCACTGATACTTACTGTGACTTTTTATCCAGATTCCAATGAATGCACAGTGAATAATGGTGGCTGCAGCTTTAAGTGTACCAACACACCGTCATCTCACTTTTGTTCATGTCGTCAAGGGTATGAACTCAAGTCTGACCAGAAGACTTGCCAAGACAAGAATGAGTGTGCTTCATCAACAACTAATGACTGTCCATCGGATGCTTCATGCAAAAACACTGCTGGGTCATATTCGTGCATTTGTGCATCAGGTAAACACTATGATACTGTCACAAAGAAATGCAAAGACTATGATGAATGCAAGACATCTGGCAACAAGTGTCAGCAGAAGTGCTCTAATACAGATGGGTCTTACACATGCAGCTGTCTTGTTGGGTACAAACTCAATGCAGACAAGCTTACTTGCTCGGATATTGATGACTGTGCTCAGAGCAATGGTGGCTGTCAGCAATCGTGTCTAAATACAGCTGGTTCCTTTAGCTGTAGTTGCAATCAGAAAGGATACCAGTTGAACAGTGACAAGAAAGCTTGTTCATTGGTCAACTGTGGCTCTCCAACTCACATTACAGGTTTTACAACAACATGTGATGGTACCTCTGAACCTTATCAGTATGGGAAGAAATGTACACTAGCTTGTACAGCTGGTACCCTCTTTGGGGATCATTCTATTGAATGCTTGGACTCTGGTCGTTGGAGTGCCCCAAATACTGGTTGTCGTGGAGCAGCTGTTGTGCCTAATCGCAGTCCAACAGACATCAGTTTGGGAACAACATCTGTGCCTGAAAATTCAGCAAAAAGCACAATTGTTGGTCCATTGCAGACAACAGATAAAGATGCTGGACAAACTCACACTTATGTGCTAACAAATGATGCTAGTGGTGTGTTTGCACTAGATGTAAAAAGCAACACGATTACTGTTAACAAAGCGTTGGACTATGAGACACGGTCAAGCTACAGCATCACTGTGAAAAGCACTGACAATGGCAGTCCTGCTTTGTCAGTGACAAAGAAGTTAACAATTACAATTACTGATGTGAACGAAGCTCCTAAAGCACCCACAATCAGCAAGAGTAGTGTCAATGAGAACTCACCAAAGCAGACAGTTGTAGGAACTCTATCAGCAGCTGATGTTGACAAACCTGCCCAAACTCTAACCTTTACACTGCTTAGTACAGACAGAGATCACTTTGTTCTTGGAGGGAAGTCTAAGAATCAATTGATGGTAAACCAGAACACTCTTGATTATGAAGCAACTCCAAAGAAGCATCAAGTTACAGTTCAAGTTGTTGATAGTGGTACACCACCTCTTACAAGCACAGCAGTTATAACGATTACACTGATCAATCAGAATGATCCTCCAACTGCTCTTTCTCTTTCAGGAATGTCAGTAAATGAATATGCTCAAGGTGCTAGTAGTGGAGCAAATGATAATGACCTTATAGGCAAATTGGCTACAACAGATCAGGATGCTGGTGATGCTCACACATACAGTTTGGATGATTCAGCCAATGGAAAGGTGAAGATAAATGGAAGAAACCTGGTTGTTGATGTTGCTAGTAAGATTGACTATGAGACTGCAACTACATTTAAGATTGCTGTCAAGACAACAGATAAAGCTGGTGCAACATTTACGCGAAGCATTGTGATTACAGTTAACAAAGTCAATGAAGCACCCACAGGTGTTCTTCTGTCATCGAGTGATGTGTTGGAGCATTCACCTGTAGGTACTGTTGTGGGGACTTTCACTGCCCATGATCAAGATCATGGAGATAGTCATTCATTCACTCTTGTTTCTGATCCTGGTAGTTTTTTCCAAATTACTGGTTCAACTTTGAAAGTCAACTCAGATGCTTTAGATCATGAGAAAACAGGGTCTGTGATAATTGAGGTGAAGGCCACCGACCAAGGTGGCCTGTCAGTGACTAAAACCATTGTCATCACGGTAAACGATCGAAATGAAGCTCCAAAGAATGTGAATCTCACTCCAGTTGTTGGCAAAGCCTGTCTTTTTACTGTTTCTCCATCTCAGACAGCAGGGGATGCCTGTGTTCCTGAAAATGTGCCTGCTGGAGAATTGGTTGGTACTTTGTCAGCTATTGATGATGACGGTGATGCTGTGTCCTTTAGCCTGATTGATTCCAGCGGTTTCTTTAATCTCTCAGGAGCAGACATCCTTGTGTCAAAACCCGGCTTGGACTATGAATCAGCCACAATTGGTACAATTGTCGGTTTATCAGTAGAAGCAACTGATTCATTTGGACTAGTGACACTGAAGACTTTCTACGTTGAAATTATGAATCAGAATGATCCACCTACAGACATTTCTCTTAGTTTTCGAGTGGTTCAGGAATCTGCTTCTGTATCAACTCCGTTTGCCACTTTTTCAGCTCAAGATCAGGACGGAGACAAACTTACCTTCATTCTCAATAATGATGACAATGGTAAATTTGGTTTATTGGGTTCTAATCTTGTAGTCCAGAAGCCACTGAACCATGAGACTACAATGAAGCACACTATTTCTGTTAGTTGTTCAGATAAATTGGCTACCGTTGGGCCTAAGACGTTTGTCATTGAAGTCAAGGACGACAATGATTCACCCATCAATATTACTATGAATGATACTACAATCGAGGAGAACCAGCCAATTGGCACTGTTGTTGGTAGCGTTATTGCTACTGACGAAGACACAAATGAAACGTTGACATTTGGGTTGGATGATGATGCTGACGGACGTTTCAGGCTTGAAGAAAACGTAGCTACAGGACAATGGTTGTTACACGCTCAGATGCCATTTGATTATGAGACGCAAGCAAGCCATCTTGTTATAGTCCGCGTTTCAGACAGTAAAGGAGCAACTAATTTTGAAGTCTTTAAAATTGATGTAAATCTGTTTCTGTTGTGTTTGCCATATGGACTCAGCAGTATACATGTGTATGTGTTGTAGATTATTGATGTTAATGAATCTCCGGAGAATTTGGTGCTTCATCACAGTGTTGTGTTTGAGAATCAACCTGCTGGTACACTGGTGGGTATTATAACTGCGAGCGATCCCGAAGGAGATTCTGTACAGTTCAGCATAGCAAATGACTTGGCTGGAGCATTCAAGGTTTGTTTCTAACCTTTGCCTATCATTCATCGTTCACGATGTTTACTAGTTTTTCTCTGAATAGTTAGAGAATGTTATCAACTCTAACACACATACCGCTCAAGCCTTGAAGACTGCAAAGGTGCTAGATTATGAATTAACTCGTAATTATGTTATTGATCTTTCTGCAAGTGATGGTACTGCAGTCCCGACAGTACGCCGCTTTCAGGTGAGTGTAAAGAATCAGAACGAGGCGCCATCTCTAATCTCACTGGACGTTTTCACGGTGGCTGAAAACTCGGCTCTCTCGTCCAAAGTGGCGACGATCACAGTGTCCGACCCCGATCTCCCGTTTGTTCCTCAAACGTTTCGATGTCGTCTGCTAGATAACGCAGGCGGACGCTTGGGTGTGAACAGATTTGAAATAATTGTATTCGGCCCGATAAACTATGAAGAGACGTCGAAACTAACCGTCTACGTCGAATGTAGTGACCAGGGAGGACTGTCGACGACCTCACTCTTCAGTATCGCTGTCTTGGATAGGGACGATCCTCCAACTGATGTTGGATCAAGCACCGGTCAGTTTCAAGTGTTAGAAAATCTTTCGCCCGGTAGCGTCGTAGCAGTGTTGGTCACAACAGACGAAGATTCTGTGGACAATTTTACGTATTCTGTTAGTTCCAGCAACGTTCCATTCACCGTATCAGGAAATCGTCTTGTCACAACGAGACCCTTGAATTTTGAGTCCCGTCGTTCTTACGTACTTAATATCACGAGTTCGGACACGTCTGGTTTCTCGGTTACTCGCGAAGTTGTTGTATTGGTTTTGAATGCCAATGACAGGCCACTCTCTGTTACGGTACCGAGCGGTGTCTCTGTACTAGAGAACACTCCGATTGGGACATTGATTACTACATTGGGAACCGTGGACGACGACAATGATCAGACATACAATTACACTCTCGTATCTAAACCCAAAGACGTGTCTGTGTCTTCGGACGGCCGCATGTTTGTCTTTGATGCCACAGCAATAGATTACGAAACTTCCACTTCCATAAATTTGGTTGTGCAGAGTGTAGACAGTGGATTCGGTCAACTGTCAGTAGTCCAGTCGGTTACTATACCGATTGTCGATGTAAACGAGGCACCAAGCGATATTATTATTCCCATCTTATCTGTTGCGGAAAACAGTGTCGCTGGTACCGTCGTGTCTAAAGTCGAGGTGTCGGACCCTGACCGCTTTCCACAGTCGTTTACTTGTTCTATGAAACAAGACGCGGACGGAAGATTTCAGGTGAAAGGCGGAGGAGTTGGCTCTCAGCTCATACAACTTTATGTCGGATACAACAGCAGTAACATAAATTACGAGAAGGACAAGGTATTTGACATATTAGTAGACTGCGTTGACAATGGAGGCATGTTTCTTACCAAGACGTTTACATTGTCTGTCATTGATGCCAATGACGCTCCTACTGACATTGTGTTTAGTAAAGATAGTCTGACACCTCAACAGGTAACAAGAGAGGGACAACAGAGAAACATTCTTACGACGCCGTTTGTATCAATATCAGAGAATAGCTCGTATGGTGAGATCGTTGCCTATATTTATGTGATAGACGAGGACAAAGATCAAGTGCACACATGTCAGTTTGACAATGACCAGCCTGATTTTGGGATTCATACCAGAGCCCGGGAAGGTGTTGTGATAGTGGTGCAACAACGATTGGATTACGAGGCCAAGACTCGGTACAAAGTGCGAGTGATTTGTACGGATAGTGGAAACCCACACATGAACGTCACTAGAGCGCTAGTTATCAATGTCATTGATGTTCAGGAATCTCCTGTAGCCATTAACGTCTTTCCCAATACCATTATGGAGAATACACCGAGCGGTACCATGGTGGGGACACTGGACTGTGTTGATCTGGACGTAGGAACGGCCTCTTCGGTATATCTATACAAAATTGTTAGTCTTGGGGCTCGATTTGCAATTGTTGGTTCCAATCAACTCGTTTCAACAGAACCACTGGACTACGAGGAGACTCCAAATATTAGTGTTAGTATTGAAGTAACGAAGGTGCACAACCCACCTCTAAGTCGTCGACAAACCGTCGTTATTCAAGTTACTGACGTCAACGAAGCCGCCACTGATCTATTTGTGAATCATAATCAAAAGACCGTTGTCATCAATGAGACAGCTGGCGTTGGGTCACTAGTCGGCGAGCTGTCGCTTAATGATCCGGACAATAATGACCAATTCTCATTTCTAGTTGTGTCTGGCTCAAATGATACGTTTGTCACTTCAAATGACAATCTAACAGTTTCTGGTACCTTGGATGCCTGGTCACAGGATATCTACAATGTTGTGATTCAAGGTAGTGATTCAGCAGGTCACTCTCTACAAACAGTTATCAACATACTTGTTCAGGAGGTAGATGCTTGTATGACCAACAATGGAGGCTGTGATAGTCATGCGCAGTGCTTTCGTGCTGGACCTGGATTTGCCGGTTGTAAGTGTTTTCCTGGCTTTAGTGGAGACGGATACTCTTGCGTTGATGTGGACGATTGCACTCCAGACCCGTGCAGTTTAGAGAACACTGATCCCAACGGTGGGGGATGTAAGAATGGTTATGGTGGTGTCTTCAACTTCTCTTGTCCATGCCAGAAGGGATGGGGTCAGCCGGACTGTAAGACGGAGGCAAACGAATGTTTGTCGAGTCCTTGTAATCCTGTTGGCACTGAAACCTGCAATGATGTATTCAATGGGTATGAGTGCGAATGTTTACCCGGATGGGAAGGCGACCGATGTGAGATTAATCCCGACGACTGTTTGACGGAAGTCGACCCGTGTCACGGTCACGGAGTTTGCATCGACAAAGTCGGTGGTTACACATGCAACTGCACGGATCCCTACATTGGAGTAAACTGTGATACAGACGACTCTGTTTGTCGTGGACCGGAAACTGTTTGTCCCGTCGACCGCAGTGCGAGATGTGTATCATATCCTCCTACTAACAGTAATCCATATTCTTGCTTCTGTGAACGGCCTTTTAGTCTCGACTGTACTGGGTGTGCTGACGGGTTTGAAGAGAAGGAAGTGGGGAGTTGCACTGACGTCGACGAATGTTTGTCCAACAATCCGTGCTTGAATGGTGGTGAATGTACGAATACGGTAGGGGAGTTTTTATGTAACTGTTCATTTCCCTGGGTTGGATACAAGTGTCACTTTGATTCGAGAAGTGAGCCCATTAAGCCATCTGATCCTGGATCTTCTGACATGACGGTATTAGCAATGGCGATTGCTATCATAGTTCTTGTTGTTGCGATCATCATTATGGCATTTCTGTGGCACAGACATCGGAATCTTCGTCGGATCGTGTACAAGGGTGAGAAAGCTGCTTTCGACGCACGTGAGGGGAGAGTCGACATATCTCCACAGTTTCAGGAAATGATAGATACTGGAGAGGATAGAGGACACCAAGAATTCACTAATCCAACTTTTGATCTAGTAGATAGCGACAATCCTACTGAGTTGGCTGCTGTTACATTGGACAACCCTGTTTATGCAATGAGCACTGGTGTGGGAGATAACCCAATGTATGAGCCAGTAATGGATTTGATTTCAGGAGGTCACGAATATAGTAATCCCGGCTATACCGAGGTCAAGTCTTCTCTCAATTCCGGTCGACTTTGGACAAAGCGTCCGTCTTCAATGGCAAGATTTGAGCAGAATTGAATCAATGATGCAACACCATCGCACCGTTTAGTAACTGCAGCAACTGTTACCTATATGTCCGCGGTATGTACAGAATTGAACATGGGGAAACAATTCATGTGGCATGTTGATCTGTGTTGTCAATAATTGTTGATTGTGTCTAGTTGAGGTTTGTTTTTGTTGAACAATATCACATTGGATTTGCTGTATAAAAATTTGAGACCCCGGTCATTCTTCTACTTACAGTAACGTTGTCATATACATCTCGTGATACCTTATATGCATCTTGATACACTATCGAATACTCTGTTGGATTTTCGACTGTATGGTCTGCGCCGGGATACCGTATGTATCGATCATCCTCTCCCTGTTGTTTTATGTGCTTCAATGTGCTAGTAACTAGGTTAGTCGACATACTCGAACATCGGTCACCGATTTGAGTTGAGTAGGAAAAATGGACTATATAGGGACTTCCTCAGAGGTAACAATCCAAGCCTTGCAGCAGGAGACTGAGATACGGAAATCGCGATCGACTGTGACGTGTAATATCGGTTAGGTAATAGTGGAACTTGGATGCCCTACTAGAGTCATACGTGCCAGGCCGGAAGACGGTGCACACTCGATCCACAATAGTGGAGTAGAGCTATTGCGGTACCAAAGTCCACTGAAGACTCCGGATATGGGTGTACATGTATGAAATTGACGATCGTCATGACAGTCCAGCCTAGCGCGCCTACGTTGTAACGGTGTCACGTGCGGACGCACACTTGTTTACCACCACCTAGAAGCAAGTCGCTTGTTCGCATTCGAGATCTGTGTCTAGAAACGCGTTGATAAACTACAGGTTTATATTTGCGAAAGGCGTTCTTACAATTTTCATTTCCGGGGGGCGTATTCTACTTTCGTTTCATCGAGGAATGAGCTGCTGGCACATTGTGGAAGCTCTTCTTGTAGCGAGTGCATTTCGGATCATAACACGAGCCTCGGCAGGTAATGCTTTAGTTTCTACTTACAAAACCGATACTCGACGGGAGACATTCACGGCTACTAGGGAGCGTAGGAGTTTATACCGATTTCAGATAAGGGTCGTTCCGATCCATTAGTGTTCTGTCTACGTGCAGTACTGTACAGTACACTAACTGTTTGTGTGTGTACAGTTGTGACGGGTCCGGTTGAGTTTCTCAATCTGCCGTACGAAGGTTACATCACTGCGAATGCCGTCGCGGACAGCCCCGTTTATCGTCTGAACAGCGAAGGCAGTTTGGTGCCGTTACAAGTTCAAATAAGCAACGCACCCAAAAAAACTCAACTCTTCACTTTGACAGGGACGAAAGACGATTTGGACAAGTTCAAGATCGATGAAAATGCCGGGAATGTGACGCTGAAGACGGCGAGTCCGCAAGTAAACACGACCGTTAAGTATATCGTCTTCGGTATTCGCAGGAGCTTGATAGGATTCTCTATCTACGCGCACGTTACGACCGAGTTAACAGTGATGGTGGTCGTCGATCTCAATTCGCATTCTCCTCGATTCTCCGACTCTTCCTACATGGGTCACGTAGCCTACGATGCTGCAATCGGTTACGAAATTCTAAACGTTTCAGCAACCGATGGTGATAAGGGAACGAGTGGACAGATATTTTATACAATCGATGGTGGAAATGATAAGAAAATCTTTAGGCTGGGCAGTAACTCTGGATTGCTAACTATAGAGAGAGATTTATCGGATAACTCGCTACCCACATACAATCTTGTTGTGAAAGCAGAAGATAGAGGTGTCCCGGTCAGATTTAGCACGGCAAGCGTGATTATTAGAGTCATGTTGCCTACGACCACTACTCCGACTATCACGGTTCGAGCAACCACGAGCCATCATAGCACATCGTCATCGAACACGCCACTAGTGACCACAGAATCGTCTACAACTTCCCAAACGGCAACCGGAGCCCACACGACCAAATCGGTTACTACAACCGTACCTAGCACTCGCAAATCGACAACACAATCTGCCAAAGCAACCACACAAGCTGGGACGACATCGATTGCATCTACCGACTCGCCTACGACTGTAGACGTGACATCTCAAATTTCGACTACTGCTACGACTACTGGAAAGACAACGACACAATTATCGACTGGGTCAGAGATGAGTACACGAGCAGAGAAGACTGAAACGGCATCTCCTACGTCGACAAGCGAGAGAGGGGTCACTCCTACGAATGCCGAGACATCTAGTCGTACCGTTGAAAGCACCTCGACATCTATATTAGGATCCACATCTGAGTACATTACAAATTCTTCTGTTCCTTTTCTAACCGTCACTACCACCAAAACCACTACTGCTGCACCATCTACTACGGTTGGAAGTACGTCTCGAGCAGCAATGACTCCAGTGGTCACGACACAAGATTCGACAAGTTCAGTACGTACTACAGCAAAGTCGACAGATACAGCAGTGACGACAGAAGGAACGACGACTTTGACTCCAGTGGTCACGACACAAGATTCAACAAATTCAATACCGACTACAGCAAAATCAACAAATACGGCAGCCACAATAGAGGGAACAACGACTTTGACTCGAGTGATCACGACACAAGATTCGACAAGTTCAATACCGACGACAGCAAAGTCGACAACTACAGCAGTCACAACAGAGGGAACGACAACTTTGTATCCTACTACAAACGCACCAACGACGACGAGTTCTTTTTCAACATTTTCTTCATCTACACAGCGCTCGACCACTAGACTAGTACCTTCTACAGAACAGATTACGACCCCGTCCTCTTCATCACAAGCTTACCTGACTACAGATGTATTTACTACAAAAAGAGCTAAAGTTTCGACGGATTCTCAGCCGACTACGGGACCGTCTACTGACAAATCGACGACCAATCTTGCCACGACTCGATTGCCAACTCACTTACCGTCTACTGCAATGCAAGTAACGGCTACACCATTGTCATCCCATCCAACAAAATCGCAAATACGAACGGCAGACAACACTAAATTCTTTACAAAACGGAGTGAGTCAAATACAGCCAGTACAGTCAATGGAAAGAGTCAGACATTGTCGGCAACACCCGGCCAGTCAAAAACATCACAAAAAACGGTCGTTCCCAGTCACAGGGGATCTTCGGGCGTCACCCCTTCTGTGTCAACCCAGTCGAATACACGAAAGAGTCCCCCGATAAATCAGGAAAATACATCGACAGGTGATACCAAGCCATATATTGATTATAACTTACGTTGATGATGCAAATCGATGGTTTTTCTGATATAGAAGCGTTACCGGCATGGGCTCTGGTACTTATACCCACCAACTTAGTGATTGTTGTTTTTGGATTTCTTCTTTTGATATTTGTCAAATGCAGGAAGTAAGTGTTTAGTAGATTAACAAATACGTAATAGAACACATAATGATATACGTACTCTCTTGACTGCTTACATTATGATACCGAGTAAATTTATGTAGCAACGGAAAACGTATTTTTCAGAAATTGGAACAAGAACAATCGTACAGGTCAACGTAGAAACAAAGACAACTCGTTCTTAGACGGTTGGCTTACAACGCAACTCGATTATCTGAGTCGAGCATCAAGAGAAGGACCGTCGCCGAATGATGATTACGAACAACATACTCCTTTTTACGGCGAGCCGTGGGAAATACACAATCGTCTAAACGACATAGAATTCGAGGCTTCCTCGTTATCTCGTCAAAACACACAAAACAGCAGAAAACACTCAAGAAATAGCCGTAAAAGCAGCGATCGATCTCAAAAGAAAGATAGTCGGGGGCAAGACGTAGAAGGAGACAGACTGGAGTACGTTGGCGAATGGTCAGAGGTGGTCGGATCTCGTCTCACGTCTCCTCTGTTCTCGAGTCCAGAAACCGACCGTTGGCAAGACAATTCTCTGTATGTTCCTTCTCAAAACTCACCGATGAGTGTTAGACAGCACACTTCATCTGGGATTCCTGGAGCATACTCTACGATGGTCGATTTCGAATCAGATAATCGTTTCTTTACACCAATACCTCAAACTGTCGATATTGATTACGCAGACCAAAATGATCCGTTAGGAGAGTATGCCCAATCATCAATGTCTGTACGCAAAAGTTTAACGGAAATTTTCAGAAAATTTGATTGTGTTGCATTTAAAATTTTTGTTCTACAGGATACGTGGCAAGAGTACGAGTACCGTCCCACTCTAACGCGTATTGCGGAGGAGTCCGATGATGAAAACCCTGCAGTGGACGACCTCTCTCGACCTCTCTCTTTCGTCAGTGGTACTGCATCTGATCGTCGCAGCAAACGTACTCAGCTGGCTCGTTTCTCTCCTCCCGTGGCTTATCTAAACGATTACGAATCGAGCACAGACGATTTGTCTGACGTAGACGAGAGTGGAGACGCAGAGGACAGACGCTACTACTACCGCACACCCAAGCAGTCGGTTTCTCAAGAGGTCGTATCTGGGATATCATCTAGTACAGAAAACATTGTACGGCTTGCAAGTGGTGTGCCGACTGCTTCTACTGATAGCGACAGAGAAATACAAAATCGTAAAGACTCGAGGCTGCTAGTAGACGCCCTCACATGGCATCCACCAGAAAAACAATTATCTCTAAAGGAGGCACTGGTGGCTTGGCATGCGGGTCAGGAACAAGACTGCTCACACTTGTAGAACAGAAAGTATTGCATGTGCATTTAGTAATTGGTCTAAACTATAGACAGGATTTAGCATACACGTAAAGTACAATTCTATGCTGCTATATATAGGCACGACTTAACAATTCTTGCCATTGTTAAAATGATTTTATGGTGTGCCTAAACTTTTAATTAAATACATTTCGACATACATACATTCATGTACATATATAACTACAAAGTCGTAGTCGTCAACAGTTACTATTCATACGCACAAGCAATAGGCACATGTGATGACATGTATCTAGATCTCTAGAGCCTGCTTGCATGCCTTTCACTGTCTTAATTCTCTTTGTGACACTGTTTGCTCCGCTGATAACCAAGACTAGCGGAGACAACGCTAGCTGCTGTCAGGAACGAGTTTATATAAAGTCTCAGATTTTCAAATTTTTGTTGTTGCTTTTATTTATAATTATCTACGCATACTAAACATGCAGTCACGCTAACTAACTAATTAGAAGAACTCACTCTGTCCTGAGCTGCTAGTTGTTTATCTTCTTCTTTCTCAAATGATATGAGAGACTGTTATAAGGTAAAGAGACAAAAATTAGTTGTACTGTACTGTACAGTGCTGCAAACGTGTAGACTGATCAGTATGTATTATACGGGATAATATGCAATAGGTTTGGATCACGTGATGTGCCTTTGAATCGACGGAGAAATGAATCAACAAAAGCCTTCAGGCCTCAGGCAACCTGGCAGGTTACCTCGTCCATCCGGTTTGCAGCAGCCATCTTCAAAGCTGAGGCCTCCATCGAGTAGCTTATCATCGTCTACTTCTACTAGTAGCGCTAGCGGACCTGCAGCCAAGCCATCAAGCATCAGACCTGTTGGTCAGTTAGGTTTGCCTAGCAAGACGATTCCTGGAAAGTCTACTTCGTCTGTTCTCGCTGCTTCCAGCGGCAGCTCACCTAAACCTTCATCGAGACCTTCATCAAGACCTTCGTCTCGACAACCTAGTCCTACACCAGTGGTTCAGACTGTAGTCGAGCATGACTTTTCTGTTGGTGACCACGTTATTGTCAGTGGCTCGAAATCAGGAACAATTCGCTTCCTGGGCACTACAAAGTTTGCCAAAGGAGAATGGGCTGGTGTTGAGTTGAAGGGACCAGAGGGCAAGAATGATGGCAGTGTTGGAGGAGTGAGGTACTTTACGTGTGAGCCGCTGCACGGTGTTTTTGCTAAAGCCCAGAAATTGGAACGACCGAGCAGCATGCCTAGAGCTTCTTCGTCTTCCTCGACTGAGACTGTCTCTTTGTTGGAAGTTGGTGATAAGGTGTTGGTCAGTGGAGTAAAGTCTGGCACACTCAGGTATAAGGGCACTACTGACTTCGCTCAAGGAATATGGGCTGGAGTACAACTTGATGAACCTCAGGGTAAAAACGATGGAGCAGTGGCTGGGAAACGGTTGGTATGTGTTTCATTGATGACTAACAGGTTTTCAGCCATTACATGTTATTTCAGGTATTTCCAGTGTTTACCAAAGTATGGATTGTTTGCTCCTGTTAGTAAAGTGCAGAAGATAGCATTGGCTGCTGCATCTATTTCATCAAATGCAGTCACTGCGGGTACAAAGAAATCTATATCACAGACTGCAGCTCCGGCTGTAGTAGATACTGCATCTAAACTGTCTGCTATGAAAACTCATATGACAGCTAAGACTGTAGCAAGTGTCCTAGATCTAGACGAGGTGATTATTGTAAATTTAAGAAACAGTTGTTTGTGTTATAATCTTATATTATAGACTGTGATAGTAAGATCAGAATCAAGTGGTGGACCTCAGAAGGTACATGTCTTGTAGTTACTATTCAGTTTGTTGTGGTGTAGTGTGTTGGTATGTGAGAATGTAATTGCTTTTTGCATAACATCACTATTATTAATTAATTTTAGTGAAGTGCTTGATAATGTTGTAACTGTATTATCCCGCATTTTGCTGCATGCTCGTATAAGTGGGGTTTACCAAACCTTACATGAGGCAGTCTGGTAACTAAACTGGCATGCCAGTATAGGGTAGATAAGTGCTGACACGATGGGTGATACTGGTGAAGGTGAGACGATAGATATTAACATCCACACACAAAATTTCTATGATGGCAAAGCCGTATGGCACTTTTGAGAGGCAGGGGAGAGACATGATTACCGTGCACGTGGAAGAAAACTCATACCATTGCCACGAAACTGCGTGTACTTTGTCTGACCCTGCATTTTGCTGCATGCCGGTCAACCCCGGAGTATACCAGCACCCTGGTCAACTTTGGAGTATACCGGCATGAAGCAAAATGTGGGGAAATACAGTAGAGTAGCTTCAAAGCAGCTAAAGAGAGCCTACAATAGTTAATCATTGAAGTGGCAATGTATCAGATGAACTGGATGCTAAATGAGATTAGAATAACTAAATGGAGTTATAGTACGTGTATTTGAAAGAATTTTATATGTTTTGTAATTTACTGCATTTATTGACATGGCTAATTGTTAAAAGGCTTTCACGGTTTGAGGAGCTTACAGAAGTTTTCTTTATTTAATTAATACACATTTGTGGATGTTGATATTAATCAGACTTTTAAAATTGCATGGAAATCAGTAACAAACAAGACAGACAATTGCCAGCTGTTGGTGATACGTTAGCATTCTTAAGAATTGCTAGAGATGTTAACTACAACAGATAAAAATTGAAAAGATATGATTGATAAATATACAGAGGAGCTGGATCTCAATTAGCCTAGTTATTTTGTTTGAGGTGTGGATGTCAGTAAATGATCATGTCACTGCTGACTTGGATATTGAACAGATGATTTGTTTTATTGATGACGAAATTGTGGAGTATTGGTGCCAACATAAGTGAATGATGCATGCACTCTAAGCTTAATTATTTAATGTTTTAGTGTGTCCTCTAGTCTAGAATTGGCACATATTTTATTTTTTAGTATAGAATGCAAGTGCAAACATGGGGTCTGATATACTCAGCTATTTGACAACTTCTAAACATATGTATTCTGTTGTTTAATAATATGACATCTGTGTCAATATCACAGTTATTATAGTTGTACAGTGAGACTAATGAGTGCTAACTGTAAAGTAAATCAAATCAAATCTATTGCAGTGAATGTATTTTACTGTAAGTATAGAAATTGGAAGCTTACAAATTGAGTTCAGGATGAATATGAGCAAGATGCCTTCATCACATGTTTGCTATTTCAAGCTTATCTTGAGTTACCTGTTTCTTCCTTGGTTAATGATTTGTGCCATATTGTTTAATGTCATATTTGCTTGCATTTTGGATTATGTTGATGTCTCCTGAAGGCTTTACTATATTTGCACATTCCGATTAATTTTTTATGTATTAGGCCGCACCGAAAAATTGTCAGCTTGGGGTAACCCGCCCACCCGTGTTTGGAGGGCCGCTGGTAATTTTTTTGCGCATGCGCATACCGAGAAATGAAATGTCTTCTGTTACTCTGTGCGTATCCGTGTCCGAGCGAGCACGCGTTTTGAGAGATGGCAAGATTCTTTGTGTGTCTGGGAACTGTAGACTTTGTGAGGTATTGCAGGAGGTTGGATTAGGTGATAGGGTGGACGATGTACATAGCGTGCGAACTGCGACCACAGACACTTCCTCCAAACAAGACACGGAGCTAGATGATGAGGTGCAGCTCCATGCCGAGTTTAAGCATCGATACGTGTCAAACGTCGATGGTAAAACCATATCATAGATATCAAAAAAATAAAAAAAAATAAAAAAAAATCCGCCCGCCTGTCTTTTTCCGCTGCATGTTACCCCAATCAGACAATTTTTTTGTTGCGGCCTTACATGTAATTATTGTGACATTTTGTAGGTTGAAGGCGAAAACCCTTTGACATCTGGGAAAGCTGATAAAGCTGTAGTAAGTGTAAATCATTTAATGCGGCATCATTGTTGCATGTCTTATTACATCTAACTTTGTCCGTTAGGATTCAGATAATAAGAGTGTGCTTGTGGAGTTACAGTCTCAGTTAAAGTATGCTGAGGAACAGCGAGCTCTACTGCAGCACCAACTGGAGTTAGAGAAGAGGTTTTTGTCCCTATTTTTGTAAATAACATCTTCAGACATTGCGTTGTTGTAAATGACTTCGTGTTGCAGAAATAGTGAAGATCTCCAATTTAGACTTGAAGAAGAAAACGTAACCAGAGTGGAACACGAGGAGGTAAGCTTACGAAGTTTAACTTTACTATGTGAATTTATTTTAGTGTAGAGCAGTGATGGTTTGGTGCACTAACTGTAGAACATGGTTGAATTGATGCACTAATGTGGGGCCAGTTTGTGCTAATGTGAATGGCTTAAAAGACTAATGATACTAACACTACTAAACATTATTTTTCCAGGCTACTCCACCTATGATATTGCTTGACTCTGAAGTGAGTGAAATTAAACAACACGCTGAACAACTAAAATGTGAACTTGAACATTCAGAGGTATTGACTGCCAAGTAGAGGTTACTGAATAATGATATGTAGTCAAGAATCTTTAGTATCTTCATAGCAGTTAGTGAATGGGAGTTGGATGAATTACCATGTTTTGTCATGCTGTGGATGCAGAACAGCTGCTAATGTGAATAATGGTGTAATTATGAAGATCTGCACAGCATTGTTTACTTTATACACATATAGTAAATATATTGTGCTCTACAGATGCTCTGACGGCATGTACAGGGATTCTCTAATAATTTCTAAATTAGTCTCTAAACTGTGTTTCTGTAGCTTAGCTTTTTGATGTGCAGTGCATCATGTGGACTTACAGTTAGATGTCATTTTAAGCTCTGGACTTTGTTAATGCTAATTAGTAAGCAGTGATTGCTGGTATATGCTACAATTAGGATCAAGGGAAAGCTGGTAGAACTTTTTGAATGTGCATAGCACTAAGCTAACGGACATGGAGAATCAATTAACTGAGGAGATGTTAGCTGGGGTTGAGTAGCATTATAGTAATGGTGAATTTTTAAGTGTTTGTTGTGTAATTGTTGTAAGATCACGGCTCTTTATATTACATGAGTTTGGAATGAGTCACTTTGTTTTTAATTGAAATCTCCAGGATCATCAAGGTTTGCTTTGCTGTACTTTACAGTATTTTGTGTTAGGGTTAAATAGAGTGCAGGTCATGTTCAGCACATACAGTGTACCAATAATGTTGATGTTAATTTATGGAGCTCTTTATGTGTGATTTATGTTATGTTTTTATAATTGTTGGGTAATTTGTGATCAGGCTCAGCAACAGCTATCAGCCAAAACTATCAGAAAATTAGAAATTGATCTTCAGCAGGCTATCGCAGCATCAACTCGTGCTGAGCAAGAATTGGCTAAAGCTAGAGTATGTTGTGTCTGTATTTGTTAACAGGTGTGTGGCTATTGCATACTGTTGTTGGTGACAGAGTGAGATTGCTTCACAGCATAATGTGATTACTGATCTTGAAGCCAGGGTACAGGATACAGTCTTAAAGTCTGAGGTTACACGTCTTGAAGAATTGCTGCAAGAAGAGAGACAAACTCAAACTAATGCACTTGAAGCGAAAGATCTTGAACTGGCTGACTTGAAAGTATCTGTTGAGATGATGAATCAAGAGTTGGCAAAGCAAACATTAGCAGCCAAGGAGATGAAAGATGAAGTCAGCATGTTGCAACATCAGTTGAAAGAGACTAACAGTCAGCTTGAAGCAGCAACTGTTAGTTATACTTTTTTATTTGTTTGTTGTTGTTAACGTATTATTTTACAGGGATCTGTGGCAACTGATCAACAGGTGTTGAATCAGCTTCGTGCAGATATTGTTGCCAAAGATGTGTGTATCACTTTGCAGCTTCAGCGCATTGATGAGTTGACAAAAGAAGTAGCAAGTCAAGAACAATTGAAACAACAGTTATCTGTAGCTGTTCACAGTAGTGAGGAGCTGACAGCAACCAAAGAAGAGATTGTGGAGATAAGATCTCGATTGGATGCAGAAAAGTCAGAAGCTGAGGAACTGAGGAAATCAGTAGATATGCTGGTGAGTTTGAAAGTAAACAAGTAGAAGTATAAACTAATGGCAGAAATTGAACACAAAATCCTTGGCTGTACAGTTTGAAATGACCATTTTGTCAGTGGATTCGGATTGTGGGAAAAGTAATTTTCATGTTTCTGTAGCGCCAAGAGAAGGACAGTGCTACAGATAGGTGTGGCAGTGTGGAATTAGAACTGAAAGGTAATAATAAAGGCAGTGTTAATGAGATCGGTACTGACTGTTGTGTTGTTATTCAGAAAGTCAGTCTAAGTTAGTGTTTGAGAATGAAAGAACATGCAGATTACAAGAAGATGTTGATTCTTTGACTAAGACTTTAGAAGGTTGGTCATCAGTTGTGACTTAAAATCTGTGTATTGAGCTGACGGGTGTGCTAGATGCACAGCTGGAACTGAAGTTAAGCCAGGAAAAGAATGAACGTTACACAGAAGACAAGACTAATCTTGTAAACACAGTAATTCGATCAGCAGATATTGTCAGTGTACTGCATTTGTTTTGTTGTAGGAGACAAGAATCAGTGAGCTGTTGAAGTCATCCGACAGTAGCTCAGGACAAGTAGCATTGTTAGACAGTGAATTAAAGGAGAGAAACAGGTATGCTTAACTTAATTTTACAGAAAGACTCTTGTTACCGTTGTAATTATGGGAATGAGGGATAGGTGTACTTTGATTTTGTTATCCATTGTTTTGTAAAAGATCTGAAATGACAGGCAGAGACATTACACAAGAACACATACATGATACTGAAACTTAGGCACAAATTGTGATGTAAATTCTTGGTTTATATACACATTCATGAATTCTGAAATTAGAGGCAGAGCTATTAATGTAGACATTCAAAATCTTCATGTATTAGAAGTGGGACTGCAACATCTTTTTGGTTGGTGCCTTACACAAATGCACGTGTGGTAAATTCATGCAGTGTTTTTCTTGTATTAAGTGGGGCTGCTTTATTTATTTACAACACATTTGGTGATTACGCAAGTAGATAATCACGAACGTTTTACTTAATTTATTGTTGTCAACCTTTTTGTATTTGATTTGTGTGTGTGTGTGTGTGTGTGTGTGTGTGTGTGTGTGTGTGTGTGTGTGTGTGTGTGTGTGTGTGTGTGTGTGTGTGTGTGTGTGTGTGTGTGTGCATGCATGCGTGAATGTGTGTGTGCATGCATGCGTGAATGCGTGTGTGCATGTAATTTGTCAAACCATTAATCGAGTATGTACATGAATATTTATATGAAATGCTTATTGTCAAAGGAAATTAGATGAAATGAGGAATGCCATGGCAGACTGTGAAGGCAAGCTGCATACAGCTGAGAAAGAGTTGGGTTTAGTAAAGGTATCAAACAACAGTTAGTTGTCTGCATCTTTCACAACAGAAGTTGTTTGCAGGATCAGTACAACAGTGCACAAGCAACAGTTGCTGATCTTAATATACGAATTGACAGCGAGAGTCAGTCAAAAGAGGAGCTTGTCAGTCAACTGAAGGCTGCTCAGGTTAGCCATTCTACTTACTAAATGCAAGCTTGAAAATAAAGTGTTTACCCATTTTACTGGTAAGGAGGAAACTGAACGTGAGGGGCTTCTTTTGAAAGTGGCTCAGTCTGAGCTTGAAGAAACAAAATCTGCAGGATTGACAACTGCTAGTGAGCTTGCTTCAGCAAATCAAAGAATTGCAGAACTGACTGAAAATGAGTCAAAAATGAAGTCAAGGCTTCAAGATCTTGAGCATTTAGTTAGAGATCATGAAATAGCTGTGTCATTTGCTCGTACTGAGACAGAGTCAAGAGCAGCTACAGAGACAGAACTCAGAACGGAGCTTGCGAAGAAGGTTCAGTCATTATTATTAATACGTCAATGGTTGCTTGATCCACAACGTATTGTCATTGAAGTGTAATGAGCTAATCGAAAAGGAAGCAGAGATACAATTGGCTGGAACTCAGTTGAAAGGCATGTTTGATTATGGATATTTGCTTGAACACAATTTTGAACAAAATTTGCTGTTGCTGCAACACAGATTCAGAATGCAGTCTACAGAGTGTGAAGGACAGTCGAAGTGAACTGGAAAGCCGTGTCTTAGAATTGCAGACTCTTGTGAAGGAACAGGAAGCTGATGTGGCAGTGGAACGCAGCAAGAACGCTGAACTAGATAGGAGACATAGTCAGCTAGTGAGTCTAATTGTAGTGCATGAGAATGTTGCTGCTGTATTTTGGATTGATAGGAAATAGAGAAGAATGAATTGCTGGAGCAATACAATATCAATTCTAACAGTCTAAAAGGTTAGCAATTGCATCGAATAAACATATCAGTTGATGCATTTGCTGTATTCTGGCCTGTGTTGGAGTGTAATGATTTGTCTCAGAACTTGTTCACTTTGTGTAGTTTTAGTCTCATCATATCATTCACTTGTCTTGCACTGTTTGGTTAGATGTAGAAACCAGGTTAGCAGCTCAGTCAGAAGAAGTGGCAATACTAAATACTGAAATTACATCATATAATAAGCAAGTGGAAGGTGTGTGTACTTCTACATGTAGTGAATAGTGTCTTAATACGGCTGTATGTTGTTTTTGTGTTAGATCTTACACTGCAACTTAAATCATCTCAAGACTCTGTAGAGTTTTTGAGTACTGACAAGGGTCGATTAGTAAGGTCTTGGGTACAAACTGAAGTTGGTTGATGAGTGAGTTACTGTTCTGAACAGGAGCAGGAAATGAATGAGCTTTTAAGGACATCTGGTGACAGCTCAAAGCGAATGGTGTACTTGGAAGAACAAGTAAAAGAAAAAAGCCAGTTAGTATTTCTTTATCTCCATTGTCAGTTGTGATTGTAGTAACAGAATTTGCAATGTCAGGGAATTAGAGAAACTTCAGGTCAGTGGTAGAGAAACACAAAGCAAGTTAGAATCAGTAGAAAAACAGCTTACTGCAGCAAAGGTTTGCAGCTTTTTTATTTATGTATCTGTGATGTCACTTACTTGATTTGGAACAAAAAGGTTGAAATCACAGCAGAGCAAGAAAGAAGCAGGACATTAGAATCTGATTTGAGGTTGAAATCTACATTGTCTGATTCAGTCAAAGGAGAAGCTGAATCTGCCCAACAACAGATACAAACTCTAACTGAACATCAAAGTCATTTAGAAGAAAATCTTAGAAAAGTACAGGCTTTGTTGGATAAAGAACAAGCAGCTCAATTGTCCTTGCAAGCAGAAAAAGATTCTAGCTTTAAGATGACTCAAGAGCTTGAACAGAAACTAGATGAGAAGGTTCGACTTTGTGCTAGAATGTGGTTTGTGCTGTGAGGAACTGCAGTTAGAAGTCAATTGTATAGAGTCAGCAACTGCAGGCTACAGACAAAGAGTGGCAGTTGTCTGCTAAGAAACTAAATGGTATGTTGATATCAGAGTTTATCAATGAATCTACTGTTTGGTAGTTTGTTTGTTTAGAGGTGACACAAGAGCTTGAAGATGCTATAAAAACCAAAGCAGAATTGATTGAGAAAACTGCTACATTGGAAGAGGCTGTAAATAGGCTTGAGGAGGAGGTGAAACGCCAAATAAAGCATGTAGCTGACATTGAAGAAGACAAGAAACAGTTGGTATGTTGATAGATTTTTGTCATATTCTTATACCCTATTTACACGAGTACTTGTAAGCGGGCCAGCCCCTGCTGGCTTGGTTTCTACGGTACGTGTAAATGTGGACCAAGCTGTGCCAGCTCGGATCGGTATTTCTAGTCGGGCCAGCTTGGGCCAGCCTGGGCTGGCTAGGTTCTAGTACATCGTGTAAATGCATAGCGTGCTGGAAAACGAGCCGCGCATGCTCATTTGGTACAAATGGCGGGGAGCAAGACAGAGACTCTGTGTCTTGTCCGATTGTGGAGCGACCAAGATGTACAAGAAAGAAAAGATTTGAACTTTGTTGCTGCAACAGTTGCCTGGTGATAGACCTATACGTCTCTTATGAATAGAACGACGTCTCGTATATGTCCTACGCATTTCTTGATATGACTGGTGTAAAGCCATCGAGAAAAATGCGAGCAGCTTGGCTTCTGTCCATTGCAAACGTGAGCAAACTTGAACTATGTCAATCTCAAGTAACTAACGCACGTTAATGACACGCCCATTATGAAAGCACTGGCTTGCTTACAGAGTGTGTCATGTAAACGCGGGCTAGAATGCTGGCTGGCACGGTCTGGCACAGCTCAGCTCGGCTCACTATGCGTGCTCGTGTAAGTGGGTTATTAGTTATTGTGTTTGGCTTGTCACATTGTGGTTGCTCTAATTTTGTAATGTTAGGAGAGTGAATTGAGTGACAACATTAGAAAGGCAGAATTAGTAAGTAGTAATGTGATGGCACTACAAAGTGAGTTACAAGAGAAGGAAAGGTATGATAGTAGTTACAAATATATTACTTAGTACTTCGTTGACTTGATATGTTGCAGCATTTTGACAACAGTGAGGCAAGCCAGTGCTGACCTTCAGCAAAAAGTGGATAATCTGCAGGCTGAAGTTGAGTCAGTGAAAGTATGTCAGTCTTGAGGTGCACATAGCAGAAAGGTGCATGTTGTGATTGTGAATGTTTGTAGGACTTAAACACTAAAGGCCTGGAAAGCATGAAGAAAAAGTGTGATAATGATGTCATGCTGCTTGATGAACAGCTTCAATCTAGGGTGGGTTTGAAGTGTTTTTCTTGCCTGTGTAATTGGATGTGTGTAGTTTGGCTTTACACAGGTAATTGAACTTCAGAAAACACAAGAGGAACTTGCTAAAGTGAGGTCTGTTTTTGAGGAAACAAAGACTGGCATGTTAGTCTTGCAGCAGCAACGTGCATCTGCTACTGAGGAGAGTGTAAGAGTTCAACAAGAGAAGAACGAGGCAGAAAGAATAAAGGAAAGTACTCTTGGAGAATTGAGACAGTCCTTGCAAGAGAAACAGGAGGCAGTAGAGAAATGTGAGGCATTGGTGTTAGAGAGAGATGCTGTTGCTAGAGAGCGGGATAAGGTCATGAGTGACAGTAGTGCATTTGGAGAAATGATCAGAACACTAACAGCTGCCAAAGAGAGTTTGATTGGAGATGTGAAATCAAAGGAGGAGGAATGTGGTATACTGGTTGAACAGGTAATGGGCTTTCCTTACACATCAGATATATCAACGGTGACTCGTAAATGACTGGTTTTAGATTAGCGAACTAACTAAGGAGCTAGAGCAGACAACACAACTGGCAGATGGGAGGCTGGTAAGCTGTCGTGTCCATGTTTTTTGCTAGCTCGCAGATGTGCTTATATGACATGTTAATAGGAGGCCATCACTGCATTAGAATCACAACAGACTGATTTTGAAAACAGAATATCTTTGTTGAGTGATGCATTGGCAAATGCTGAGAATGCAGCAGCCAAGCCTTTGACAGCGACGTTTTTGGACATGAGTAACATGGCTGGTGCAGGTTTAGTGAGTTTGCTCGTTGACTTGGTGCAAGAGGAAAATGGGTCTTTGTGTATTGTCAGATGAAATGCTTATTGCTCGTGTTGAGGAAATGAAAGTGCAACTGGCAGAAGTACAGATAGAAAATGAGTCTCTTCACAATCAGGTGAACCTTTTATTGGTGTGCATGTACTTGATATTTGGATTGGATACATGGAGTCAGTTAGTTTATCTGTTCTGTGTAATCTGCCACTTGCCTGTCTGCTAATGAGCCAGTTGAATTTTTACTTGCGTGGTGTTGTATACATCTGTTGCACTTATTATTTATGTCTGTTTGTTTTTTGTCTGTCTGTTTATTATTCTCCTCATATACTGGTATGTTATTTATTTGTTATTGTAATGTCAGTCATCTTTCTAAATTTGTCTTTGTCTGCTTCTTTCCTCTTGTTGTC
Source organism: Corticium candelabrum (assembly GCF_963422355.1). NCBI lineage: Eukaryota > Metazoa > Porifera > Homoscleromorpha > Homosclerophorida > Plakinidae > Corticium > Corticium candelabrum. The sequence goes on from NC_085085.1 coordinate 16,366,604, forward strand.
TTTGCTCTGATCTGCATTTTTTGCATACTATATATTTGAAGTCTAGCTGGATTTGTAGGTCTTTTAGTATGTCTATGAATATGTATATGCCACTTATCTCTGTCTTTATTTCATTGTGTAATGTCATTGACTGGTTTGTTTATGGTCACCAGATGATACAGTTAATATGAGTTCTAATTGTTTCAGGTTGAGTTTCTTAACACTGTAATTGTTGATCTTCAACGTAAGAATAATATAGCAGAGAAACGATTGATAGCCATGGAGCAAGGCATTGTACTAGATGAATCAGACCTCCAGCTAATGTGATTTCTGACAAACACTCTTAGTTGTGTGTTTTATGTAATTTTAATTAATCTGTTTTAGGGAGGACATTGGTGATGATTTCTCGTTGTCTGCACCTCCAGAAAGACTGTTCTGTGATATCTGTGATGTATTTGATGAACATGATACTGAAGATTGTCCTCAACAAACAATGGAGGATACTATTGAATCTAGCCATCATGGACAACGAGGAGAGGAAAGACCATACTGTGACAATTGTGAAGGTAACTGAACACAGTCAGTTGTGTGTCTGGAATTTGTGACAGATCATGTTTACATGTAGAATTTGGTCACTGGACAGAAGATTGCAATGATAATGAGGTATGTTTGCAACTTGTTTAAATGTGTTTTAGCCTAGTACTAATACACTCTTGTTTTGTAGACGTTTTGATACAAGTGTTTAGGTAGGATTTAATTAGCAGTTGATTCACTGACGTTAACAGAATAGGATGCGTAGGTTGATATTTATCTACAGACAGTAATAAGTTTGCATATTCATTACACAAGAATAGCTTATACTGTTGTGAAATAACGAATTGAATTTTGTTGAGAACAGTCTAGGATGTTTTGCTACGTGAGTTGTGGTAGCTGGCCTAAGCATTTTGTGACAAGCATCATTCTTTTTAGATGTTGTCTTGGCATGTGTGCGACAGTTGGCAAGAATGATTATTGTAAACTTCAGGCATCACACATGATTATTATTCTCACCTGTTGTGTGTGTGTGTGTGTGTGTGTGTGTGTGTGTGTGTGTGTGTGTGTGTGTGTGTGTGTGTGTGTGTGTGTGTGTGTGTGTGTGTGTGTGTGCGTGTGCGTGCATGTGAGCATTTGCTGATCTTTTCAGACAATTTGTTAGTGTACCATGTAGTTTGTTGGGCTTTCTTCACAAACTATGTGTGGCGTTGAGTGAAGCAGAGAAAAAATATGCTGTGGGAGAACGTGAAGCCTTAGCGTGTATGTGGGCATGTGAACGGTGGCACATCTACTTATATGGTCGAAAATTTATATTGCGTACAGATCATCAAGCACTAACTACGCTTTTGTCAGCTAATGGCTCTGGTCATCGACCATTGCGGTTGTATAGGTGGGCAGATAGGCTGTATAGATATGACTTTACTGTTGAATATCGACCAGGAAGATACAATCAGGTGGCGGATTTCTTATCTCGAGTCAAGCTACCAGAAGATCATTCTACATCCAGGAAGCCGACAGTCGATCAGTTTGAGGACAGTGAAATGATTCAGATGTTAGTTACAGTGAGTGACAAAACAGTTTCACAAGAGGAATTAGAGAGAATCTGAGGAAGACAAAGTGTTGCAAGATGTGGTAAAATATGTGCAGGAAGGATGACCTGGGAAGTCACCGGATCCAGTATTGCAGCCATATTTCAATATACAATATGAATTGTTGGTTTGGAGTACAACGGGTAAGTGTCTGGCCAGAGGACAGAGACTGGTTATCCCAAACAAGTTACAGAATTCTAAAGATGGTGCACGAAGGACACATTGGAATGACACGCATGAAACAAAGGGGTCGGGATTCAGTTTGGTGGCCAGGTCTGGACAAACAAATTGAAAAATATGTGAGGAATTGTGATATATGTGTGATGAATGGGAAATTGGTCAAACCTCGAGCTGCTCCCTTACAGCCGGTAGAGTGGCCGGAACAACCTTGGGATAAGTTGCAAATTGACTTTTTGGGGGAAATACAGGCAGCACCGTATAGTCAACGATTTATCACGGTGGTTCATGATATGCATTTGAAATGGTCAGAAATTCAGACAAGTAAAGATGTTACCACAGAGACAGTTATTGCTTTTCTTTGGACACTTTTGTGAGATGGGGTTCACATAGACAAATCATTACTGATAATAGACCGCAATGACATCCTACCGGTTTCAAGAGTTTTTGAAACAACACAACATCAAGCACACACGGACCTCATTTTTACCACCCACAAGGGAACGGGGAGTTGAACAGTTCAACCAAGTGTTGCAGCATGGATTGGTACGTAACACATTTAGCTGAAGGAACATCAGTCACGGTGGCCCTTCAATCAATTCTTTTCAATTTTTATCGAGCAACAAACCATGCCTTAACTGGGAAGTCACCAGCAGAGTTGATGATAGGGAGGAAAATGCGGGAACCGTTATCAATGCTGAACCCAAATACTGCTGGAGAGAAATTACATAGTACTTCTTATCAGAGGATACGGAACAGATTCACCTAAAACAAGCAAAGGAAAAAAATGTATACAGATAACGATAGGTCCGCGGTATATAGATCTTTCCAACCAGGAGACCGGGTTAGGGTAAAATGACCTCATACAGGCCACAAGCTCAAATTAAAGTTGTCAGAACCAATACAAGTCCAGAAGAAACTCGCAGAGTTTTCATATCAATTACAAGATAAATCGCGTTGGCATGTCGATGTGTTAGTGGGGACAAAACGGGAAATTGATCAAAACACAGATGCAAGAGCGGCAGATCCCATGCGCCCTTGGGCTAGGGAGGAAAGGGACGAAGAAGATAGAAGAGAACAACCAGAGGTAGAAACTAAAAGATCAATGAGGAACAGACAAAGACCACAACATCTGAAGGACTATTATGTACAATACAATACTCAGAGGGGACGTAGAAAGGGGATTTTTTGTTATATACGGGTATGCTATATACAGGTATGTCATATACGGGTATGTCATATACGGGTATATGGATTAGAGGAGATGCGGGACTTAGGAGGGCAGTAGTCGGTTGTGCTAACTAATAAGTGGTTGTGCTAACTAATAAGTGGTTGTGCTAACTAATAAGTGGTTGTGCTAGGATACAACAATGAGTCTAAGAACGATTCGTTTAAGTGAGCAAACGGCGACGAAAACGCTTGATGAACTTACGTCGCCCCATTCTTTTGTATTGTAGCTAGGCATTGTGTGTACTTGACAACCAAGAAACACATTCAGGAATCGAATGCCACCTACAGGCAACTATTCACACGTCCCGTATACGTACTTACAGTATGATCAATTCTTTACTACACTGTGCTGCATCTAACACTGTTGATAGTCACTGTTTGCTGATATCAATTTCTATGTCAGTACCATACCACTGTCGTTACAACGGAACTGAGTGCATACCTAGACTGTACATTTCAATTGTCTTGATCGCGATCGCAAAACGACGACTACTTATACCAGGCCTAGAGACGTAATGACAGCTAGGGTTTCAACAAATACGTATTGTCTAGCTAGGACTCGGCGTTTCGGTAGACGGTCTGAAAACTCCGTTGGACGTGTTACTGTAATACTCACGAACGCGAGGCGCCTACGGATACCGTACAACTAGTTAATAAAATAAACAATTGATAACATTCGTATGTATGAACCAATTGCTAATGCAAATTTATATTCTAACGTGACAAGAATAGTTGTGTACACGTGGAGGTTTTGTAGTGCCCGGATGTGGCTGAAGGAATGTGCGAAGTTACAAAGGAGAACTTTTCGTCTTTGCTTCCGGAAATCAGAGAGCTAGTAGACGAAGCTAAGTTCATAGGTAGGTGATATAACGCTTTTCGAGATTTTGTTGAAACCTACGCGTTATTCTTAGCAATCGATGCAGAATTTACCGGCATTTCTCTCCAGACATCCAACAACTTTAGGTTTCTATTTTTGTGTTCTATTTCGATTCCGTTTAATTTATATCTAAATTTATTGGTTCTATCACTGCAGTTTACGTGATGGCGGGTCTTCGCGCTACGGAAAGTTGAAAGCCATTGCAAAGGAATTCAGTTTGTGTCAAATTGGTATGTGACCTAGAATACTTGGTTTTTGCAATTTGTTTGAAGGGAAATTAATTTTAGATAATTCATTAATTCTTAGTGGAGGTTGTGGAGATGTAGTTTTTGAGACAAGATATACTATTAAAAGACATAATTTTTAATAATTTTAGTCAGAAATTTAAAATGTCAGAATTACATTTTAGGGCGTTCTAGAAAGACCTACATTTTGTAGCAGCTTAATGTTTGTATCTGAAGATCAGTCATTTGTTTAGTATTTGCTTTGTTACCTTCACACAATATCGTTTTTTGCTTGACCTTTGTTTTTGGTCTTGTGTTAAAGCCAGCAGCAGCTCATACTAGTTTGCAACAGACAATGCTACAATGAGTCACCATCATTTGGCCTACCTGCATGTTGTTTCCCAGGTTGAACTTTTGTACAACGTTTGAGAATTTTGCAAGATGTTTTTGTTTGTGCAATGTGATTTATGTCTTTTCTTTGTTTTTTGAGTATTTTGCCAAAGTTGTTACTGACAAGATTTCTACAGAGGACAAAGTAGTTGTTGTCAAAGCATTGTAAGTTGTAAGAGATTCAGTGTATGAAACGTCCATTCAATTTTCAATTTTGTTTTGGAAATTGGATTCTAATAAATGGTCTGCAATAACTGCTAAATAAATTTCTTAAATAAAATGAAAAACGGGAATTAAATATTGAATTCACATTGTCAGGAATCATTTTTGTTTGCAATTGAAAAATTGATTTGCTAATTCAGTTAATTCATTAGCTAATTAGGGTGGCAATCAGTGGTTTGCTGGTAACACCAGTCCTGTAATTAGATAAATTGCCAAAATTAGGTGTCTAGAGAAGTGTTGGATTTAATTTGCGCTGGGTACACGTGTACATGCATGTATATGTGATGGCTTTGAGTGATGCTAAAGATTTGGTTGAGCAAATGGTAAAGGAGGGAGAGACACACGCCGCAATCAGTAAAGTGCTAGTGAAAAGAAATCCAAGACAACGCGGTTATTCGGAAAGATTCTGAGCTAAGCCAAGTCCTTGTGAAGCCGTGCATTTAACCAGAAGGAGAAGTCATGACTAGTCAAGCTTGTGCTAGTATTATGTTAAACAAAACGGAAGTGACGAAAGTATTCCTGGTTATTAGTTTTACTTGTACTAGAGTGGTACTTTGAAACGAATTGACATTGCATTTTAGTGGTAAATATTTGTCACTATTCCATATGAGTTGATATCCATATATAATTATGAACAATCTACCTAAAGTGCAAGTTTAATACAATTTTCGTTGTCATGTTTGAACTAAAATTTCAAACACAGTGAACCAAGTCTGAATTTCTGACTTGTAACAGATGATCTGCATCTTGTACATGTAACAGCAGTCGTTTTCTCCCACTCGACACGGAGAGTGGTCAGCATGTACATCATACATAATGATGTAGTGAATACATAGGAAACAGTTATTGAATAATTTAATAAAAACTACTTAATTTACATACATGATACAAACCATTAATGATACCACCAGAAATCTTAGAATGAGCAGACAGCTAAACAGTTGAACTTTTTAAGTTAATTACATCTAAAGTACCTGTATCAAATTGTAATGAATATTGTAGCATGCCATGGGCAACTACCTTGTGTTGTTCTAAATGTAAATTCCCTGCATATTCCATGACATGAGCAACAGAGTTCTTCATGTTTGTGATTCCTGTAATGCAAGCAAGAAAGTTTGGTAGTAGAAATTTGATTTCATAGAAGTAGAAGACAGTGCTAGGTAGCAATCAAGCATCAAATATATTGAAATTTATCAATATGCCAAATATAAACAGCTAAAGAATGTGATTCATCACATTGAATCCACTGGTTTCAATTCAGACTTGAATTGTCCTAACCATCTTATAAAGATTTTTGACTGTACTGCAGTAACACACATACACACACACACACACACACACACACACACACACACACACACACACACACACACACACACACACACTAGCTGGTTATAACTCAACTCAATCCATCCTCACACGTTTCCTTCTGCTGCAGCAGTCATTCCTTTCCAAACCAAATGATGCCAACATTTGATCAGCCAGTTGTCTTTGAAATTTTTACTAGCAGGAATAAATTGTAAGCTTGACGTAAATTACGTAGATAGACAAAAACAAAGAACCATACTAATATGTCTTCGTTTTACGTTTCTGTGTGAGTATATCAGTCAGACGCAAGAAATATTTAACACCCAAGCTAGACTTCTGAACCGTCACTATAGCCAAGCCCCTAATATCAGCGTGTTATTTGAGCGGTTTGCTTGTCAATTGTCACCTAGAGTGTACCTAATGAGTGCAAATACAGTACAAAGGCCGCTTTAAGGCGCCAAGACAAAACCGCCAAGGTGCCTATACCTAATCAACAGGACGTCTCCTATTCTCAATTTTCATTTTAGAACAAAATGAAAATGAACACATACTTTAAACGTTTTTGTTTTTCAAATACTCGTTGCTTTAAAGTTTGATTAATTGACATTGCAATAGCAAGTTGTGCTGTTTTTCTTTTTTTCTGAGATATTCTATAAATTTCATACAGTGTCAATTTTAAATTAACAATTGAATAGACGTCCCATAGATGCAAATTTCAATAAATTGAAATTCAATTTTATTGTTGGATTTAATTTTATGGACGTTCCATACACGCATAGTAAGAGTGACTTTAAGTTAGAAGTGTTGCATATGGCAACTTGATTTAACTCAAATTTTTTAGCACCACAGTAGCCAGGTATAGTGTTGCTGTACGTGTTACAATCACTTGCATTTGCCCACATTTACCTTTACTGTCTTGAGAGTTTGTGTGCTTTGTGGTATGCACATGTATGTTGTTACTATGTTTGCTCTACAGGCTTGTCAATATTTGTCAAAGAAAAAGATGAGAACCAGTAACGAATTTGTAGTTTTTAAATTTGTTTTGTCAAAAGTGTTTCTTGATTTTGCAGATTCATTGCTCATACTTATACATTCTACTTATTCCCTGATCATACAGGCTCAGAAGATGTTCGATTTGGTATTCAAGTGAGAATTATAACATGAAACCCAGGCAGACAGACAGGAACAGGCACACAGTCAGGCAGCGTGGAAGAAGAAAAATAGGATGGAAGAATTAATGAGTTAATTAACTTAAGGAAGGTGGCATATAGTCAATCATCTGTTGACCACAATGATTTATGTGCAAGGAATTAAGCATTGCTCTAGAAAACAATTGATATAGCACGGATTTACACAACATACCAAAGATTTCAGTTACAGTGAATAACACGAGAAACACACATACTTAGCTACTGTCCAGTATATGTAGAAGAACGTAGTTATCACACGACTCTTTTGCCGAATTCATGTGTAACATTAACCAACGAGAGCAGCGTCTAAAGGGTGATGCTGATTTTATCTATACATGTAATTGAATGTCAGTTTACGTATGATTTTGATTTCAGCAGAATTCTTTAATAAGCTAGTTTATCCCATTTGTTTCACTTACTCTAATGAAAGGTAAAAGCAATCTAAAGTTCACGTTACGTACAAGACACCATGAGTAAAAATATAGTACTTAAATACAAATGTGACAAACTGCATTTCTGTAGTCTGCAATTATTTTCTACAACTTATGTAAGTGTGTAACAACGTTTAGACGACATGAATTGCAACACTAGCTATAAGAGTTATAGCTGACTGAGACTGTATAGTATTATGGCAATTGAACAATTGGCTGTTATAGGTTTCCAGTCTGTCATTTCTTAGACAGCACGGCTTCAATTTTAACAAGGTTTGTTCAGGCAGGTTTTTGTGTTTGTTTCTCTATTAGTATGTATTGTGTGCAGTGGATTCAAAATGGAATTGGTTACTTGAATAATCAGCAAGAGAAAGCACTTCGAGAAGCGTCATTGGAAAGCAGGTAACCACACAGTGTTGTGATGATTTAAACCTATTTGTTTCAACACATTTATGTTAATTTGTCATTGAATAACTCAGTGATGATGCAATAGTACAAAAGTTTCGTGAGATTGTGGGGTGGTTGAGAAATGCGAAGTGTGGTGATCAATTGCAGTTGGAAGCAAAACACTGTATATGACTTTGATAAATAATATAACTCAGACTCTAATGAGGTGGTGGTGTTGTAGTTAGTTTTACGGTACGGATGCAGTCTATTATGGATAAGTTACTTCCACCTAACAAAGTCGTTCTTAAAGACATATCTGGTCTACTTGTGAGTATACATGGACCTTTGTTCTTTCTTTTTGATGTGACATTTTTTGCTTTGTTGCACAGTATGCTAAGTGTCTGGATCCTATTGATGACTCGACTGTGTTGCCAGATGATATTTCTGTTGCTTCATGGGATCAGTAAGTTAAGTTGGCTGATCAGTTGTAAACCTGCAGTGTTAGTTTGTGCTGCTTGATTATGTAGAATTGTTGATGAGATGGTTGGCTTTACACATGTGGTAAGGCACTTGTGTCAGTCTGGCAAGGTAAATTTGGGGCAGTTAACTTGGTTACAGATTTAGTGTTCTGAACTGTTGTGTTAACTAGCCAATTGTTGGTCACAATGTCCTTCTAGATCTACTCTTCATATGTGACAAGTTTATCTGTGACTTACCAGGTTACTTTTGAGATCCACTTGAAAGTGTGAATGTGTTGTCTATGGTTGGTGCAACACATTGGGTGGTCTGTACATACGGAAATCTAGTTAATTAAGAGAGTATGGTGAAAACTGTTGTGTGTAGATTCTTATGAGGAGTTCAAAGCAACTGTGCATGCTGCTTTACCAATTGTATATGATACAAAACAGCTGTGTTATGAAATGAAACAGGTATTAATATATATTTTTTCTTTGCAAAGAATTATGTTGTTTAATCAAGTTTTCCCTGTAATACATAGACCATGTTGTATCGAGTGTGTTTATGGCTTTACTTACACGAGCACTTCAGACAAGTTACTAACAAACAGACAGATAGTACTTTCTCATGTTGTGTGTAGATAACGAGTTGTACTAGGCAATGTGCAATGGTTGATTTAGTGCTAGTTTGATTCATGACGTTTAAAAATGACATTTAAAGTTTAATTTTGTTTCATACTTGTTTGTTAACTGCTGATTAGTTTGTAGCACGGGGTGATCGTGAACTTCTTGCATTTAGTTCATTAGCCGATCTCTTCTTTTCTCTCAGCAGGTATATAAGTTCAGCAAACTTTGTCTACCAAGTATTTGAATAGTATGTTCTGTTGATATGTTACTTAGTGCAAGAGCATTGCAGTCACGTTTGATGGCACCTGCAGTTGTGCACTGCACAAAGTCTTCTATTTATGGTATGGTCATTTGAGCAATCATGTTGGTGTTTTGTCAGTGGATTTTGATGCAGATGGGCATCGACATTGGCATGAAGCAGGATTTGATGCTTATATGACTGGCTGTGGTGAGATTTGGCTAATGTGTAGTTGTTGGTTAACATTTCTTTTGATGAGTTTATTGCTTTGTTGCCCACACGACACACACACACACACACACACACACACACACACGCACACACACACACACACACACACACACACACACACGCACACACACACACACACACACACACACACACACACACACCACACATCCACACACATGCACACCATGTCATTACGTTTTTGTATACAGTGAATGGATAAGTGCACATTGATCAGTAACTTTACCTTGATCTGTTTTTTGCAGTTTTTGTTCGTGTTCTCAGTTTTGCATTGACATCAGGTTTCAGGTTATCAGCAACTATTTCTTATATGACAAAGATTGAAGAAAGTGTAGTTGTTGTATTGGTTTAGAGTTGATGAAGTCCAGAAAGCAAAGTTTTCACGATTGTTGCAGTTGGCTAGTCCATACAAGAATCGATTACGGATTCCAAGATCGGCTATATTGTATTGTGTAAGTTATTTTAATTTGAGAATAGATGCTAAAATAACTAGCTAACTGGCACATGTATTGACAGACAAGAGAAAAGCAACAAACACAGAACAGAGAAGCAGACTAACAGGTAGCCAGCTAGTTTTTATACTAGTTTAAACTTTATACACTCATGTGTTTCGATGATGATTTGGAACTGGCTTGTTGTTGACAATGGAAATTTGTTTAAGATCTGAAATTTTATGGTGGCTAATGACGGTGCATTCTCATTTTCTTTAGCAGCTGTTATCTTATTAACTATTACACATAGCAGATTTGGCTGTCGTAGTATGTGTGGTTATTGCATGTTGTGTTGTTTTTGTTTTTGTTGTATTTGTTGTTGTTGTTTTTGTTGTTGTTTTAGGGACAGTATTAATAGTATTACTAATAATATTAATAATATAATATTGGAACCATGGTTCTAAGTGCCACATGCATTGTAAACTAATGGGCAGACAGGCAAGCAGGCAGACAGATGAGCAGAGAAGTGTAATAACAGACTGACCATGAAATTAGTAGGCTCTAAACAATTCCAGCAGAAGCAAGATGCAATGTAAGTGGGGGTTTCTTATGAGTCAGTTGGCAGTGTTTCTGCTTTTTAGAATCTTGAGGGACTTGACAAAAGTCGTTGTTTATATTATCTTCATGTTAGTCCACGTCAAGGAGTTAGTGATTCTGCTTTTTCTCAGGTAAGAATGTTCTTTGTAGATGTGATCTGTGGTCCTCTATTTTGTGTGTTGTAGCTTGCTCAGCTTCTGTCAGGCTTTGGTGCAGTTGAATCACATCAGTTGGACAGACAGCGAGCTCTAGTTGTTGCAGGCAGTAAGAAATGGTATGGTTTGATATACAGTATCTCTTATTACGGGTTATCTCAATACTTTTTTGTTGTGTAGTGGAGACATGCTTCTACAGGATTTTGAAGGCAGTGACGTGTTTATTATGCGTCCATACTGGTTCTTTGATTCTCCTTTTGTTCGGTCAGCAGCTCGGTAATTGATGGCAAAGAGTGTTGTAGGTTGTACTTTTTTTGATTGTTCTTGTGACAGCTGGATTTGTGTTGTGGGTGTCATTCTGCTTGCTAGTGGTTACAAATACGTGAAACTGAGATAATGGCAGAGCAGAGAAGATTAAGTTTGTGAGACTTATCTTTGTGACACTTACCATGGCATATATGGCAACGTAAGTTAACTAACGGTCGTGCTATACAAATGTTAAATATTACAGTTTTTTGATGTGGAAGTGTTTTCATTTGTGATTTTATGACGGTTCCCAAGATAGTCTCTATATTATTTACTGAGTGTATCTGATTAGGCCACTCCAAGAAATATATTAGTTTCTGGTTGCTGCCTGCATAATTTTTGGCTCAGATCAAGAAAAATTATTATTATTACGCATGTGCAATACAATCACTGGATACTATCCTATGTGTTTAGGATGCTGCAATTATGCAAGACAGTAAAACTTCATTATTGGCTACTTGTTGTGTTTGTTTGTTCACCTTTGGTACATATATCGAAACAGTGAAGTCAAATCATGTTATTAGATTTGAAATGGACCTAAAATGCTGTGTATTTTGTCTTCAGAATTAATACCATTGAAATTTATTCGGCGGGCGTAACATAAAGATAATAATGGTGTCATTCATTGGAGGACCACAGACCTGCAGCAGCTTGATCGACAGACCAGGAAACTTCTCTCTGTGCACGGTGTCCACCATCCTGTAGCAGACGTTGGCCGTCTGTACACTCCATGCATCGAGGGTGGTTGAGGGTTACAACAGATAGAGTCGACGTATCAGTCTTGTATTGTGGGGATGGACTGTTACCTTTGTAGCAGCTCTGATCTCTTCATGCAAATGGTACAGGAGTGTGATGCTAGGAGATCCTGGCATTCGATCCAACGCATGGCCCGTCAGTTTACTGCACAGCTGCAGGGGAGTCTCTCTAAGGACAACAAGTCACAGAGCCTGCATGGAAGTGGGACCATCCTGTCTGATGGTGTCTTTGAGCAAGCACCTCAGACAGATGCGAAACGTTTCCGCACGTGCAGCAGTTCTCTTCATGTACAGTCCTGGAGCAGAAAACCTATGCATGGTCAGTATCGCCGTCTCACTGAGAAGCTACCTGTGGACATGAAACCTACAGATGACTGAAGTCATCGAATCTTCCTGCTGCAACTGAGGGACCGGTTGTTGCTGCTCAATACCAAGCTCTTCGGACTCGGTATTATAAGCACAACTTTCTGCATCGAGATGTCAGTCCCACTTGCCGCTTATGTAGTGTAGGCCTGGAAATAGTTGACCACATTGTGGTAGGCTGTAGTGCCTTCGCACCGATGGGCTACGCTGATCGACACAATCAGGTGGTCTCCGTCGTTATCCACTGGGACATTTGTCGTCAGTTTGGGGTTCCAATGGAGAGCAGATGGTACTGGCATAATCCTGATAGGCTTATGGAGATGGACGACATATCTATGATGTGGGATACCACCATCCCTACTGGTAGGAAGATCGGTGCCAATCGTCCTGACATCTGTTTCAGAAATAGGAAGACAAACACTTGTCTTCTTATTGATATCAGCTGTCCTGCTGATGGCAATATCGCCAGGGAACAGGCTGAGAAGTTGCCAAAATACAGTGACTTGCGGGTCAGGTGGAGGTAAGCCGCATGTGGCAGTGTCAAACACTGGTTGTTCCAGTGGTGTTGGGAGTGTTGGGCACAGTGCACGCAGGTATTGCATGGTGACTGGACATTATTCCAGGTCATCACAACCTGCAGCATTTACAGAAAACAGTGCTTCTTGGATCCTGTCAGATCCTACATAAAGTCATGTCTTCTGTTTAGACAGCCATGATGGTCTACACCTCTGAGGCAGGGTTTGCTTCCTGTGCTTACAAGAGACCTTACAAACCAGACTGATCTGGTTGAGCACGGCATAATAGCGTAGTGGTTGGAGTTCTGGTTCTCTGACCATGATGTCCTGGGTTCAATCCCGGGTGGCGACAGCAACATAATGAAACGAGTCTGTTGGTTCTTTCTCACTGTCTATTTGGCTATGTCTGTGAGATTAGACTTTTCCATTGATGGGGAGTTTCTGTGATCTGGCGTGGGGATCATTGGCAATGAGGATCAGTGCTTTCCTGGTAGTCATTGATGTCTACTGGGTGTGCTGTTCAGAGCTGGCGAAATCCTCGTAGCATACGCAATCAGTAATTGATAAGCCAGTTACCAGCGCTATACGGATTACACGGAAACATGTACCTCTCTGGGACTTACCTGCCGGGTTGGTGGGCGCCCAGTTGAGGGTAAAGACCCACTCACCCTACCTAGAGGGTGATGACGACATAATAATAATAAAGAGGTTAACGACAATGCCTACCACTCCATGGTTGTGGTTGAAACCCCAGTGACGACAGTAAATTATGCAACTTGTCTGTCTTCTTTCTTTCTCATGTTTCTCTAGCTTGTCCATGAGACTATGACTTGTTTCAGTCTTTGGGGAGTTTTTGTGGTCTGGCGAACCGTCCGTTGACGATGACGTCCAGCACTTTTTCTGGTGGTCACTGATATCCACTAGGCCTGCTGTCCCAAGTTTGCGGTCACCGTAATGCCTGCAATCTATATCGAATTGGCTAGTCATTGATCGTCGTGTGGGCTACACAGAAACATGTACCCTGCTGGGCTCACCTGTCAGGTTAGTGGATGCCCAGATGGGGTAAAGACCCCACTTGCTCATCATGGAGGGGCATAGCGACACATAATAATAACTGCCCACCCGCGTCAAATTTTAAAGAACTGCGGACCAGAAACTATTATGTTTTTGGAGTGGCCTTAGTATAAGAAGCACTGCTATAATATGCTGCTGTCGGTCAAAGTATTGTATCTTTGATGGTGTAAGACGTACACCTGCTTTGCAATGACAGTGTACTACATGTTTAGCTATTGGGACTGCAGTGTACTGGTGATTTGTAGGTGCTCCTTTATTTGTTTCAACATTTGAGCTTGTCTCTTTTCGAAGCTTTGCATGGTTGTGTGACATAGAGACCTCCAGCCAACACAATCGGCAGCCAAAGTTTTGAACTTTAATAGGTCTATAACACAAACTTTTAAGCAAATAGGAATGAGTGCACAAGCAGTCTGTAACAGTAACAGACATGTAATTTAAATTGGACACATGCCTGTCCAGCTTGTGAAGTGTAGTAGATGTATGTAGTGAAGAGCTGCTTGCTGTAATTCATTAGGTTGCCTCATCTTTGATTCCTGGTTGTGAAACAGGTTGTATCATTGGCTGTTATTTATAACAGTCGACTACTTTGCATTTGTCTGTGCAAACACCAATGATAAAATGAGTGGTGTTAGTAAAGGGGTTGTGTGTAGTAATATGTTTATTTAATGTTCTTTGTTCTCCTGACGTGCAATCTCTATTGTAGTATAGTCACACCTAATGATACAAGAGAACTTTTGCAGTTGCTGCAAATAACTTAGTTCAGGAGGGAGTTTAACTTTTTCCAAATGTTATTGTAAGAAAATATAACTAGACAGGGTTGTAGGTAGGCTTGCTAGAGGAACACTAGGTTGTTGCTTTGGCAAATGCCAATGACCAGATTCTTATTTTTGTGAATTTTCAGTTACTATTTGCACTAAGCAAGTGACTGATACTCATTCACCAACACTGGAGAGATGGAGCTCTAAGGTGTGGGCGTTTAGTTTCTCTTGTCATATGCATCTTTTGATGACATGACTGAGTACACATACCTTGGGATGATGACGACATTTGTAGGACCTGTGGAGATTTCTTTCATGTGCTATTGCATGGCATGTACCTTTAAGCATAATTGCAAATAAGAGACTGAAAGTAGCACAATAAAACAGTGACAGAGATTGGAACAAACTTGAACCAACTCAAACAGTGATTGTTGGCTAGTAAGATATGCAACACGATCTCGGTATTGAGTGTCCACAGTATTAGCATTCCAGGAGCTTGGAAGTAACTCTGTACTCTAGAAACATCTGTTGTTTTTGTGGCAACTGATCTTGGTCACAGTTGTTTGTTGAAACTTTTGATGTCCTGAACGTTGCCAGAAACTGTAGTGTGGTAATTTGTTTGTAACATTTCAAGTCAAAGTTTGATCAGACATCACATTTTTAATGATTCCAGTTGTGATTTTGGCATTTTATTAGTGCAGCTGTTTAGTGATGTTGCTATGTGCAGTCAGTTGTAGGGTGTGTCAGGGGTGTGATGTATCTATATCATGGGTGAGATGGTTGTCTCTCATAATATTTGTCAATTAGTACAATGATATTCCACCAAACTGCATTTGATGAGTATGTAGAGAGTGTAGAAAACAATAGTTGACAAAGTCATTTAATGATGCTCTCTTCTGAGCTGGTAACGCGGAGAAGCAGAAATTTCATTGCAGATAAACGATGATTGTCAACTACTGATACAACTCATGTTTTATCTCTCACAAGCAACTTGTTGTCTATTTTCTCATCTTTACTACATATGTGATGAGTGTAGATGCTACGAGTGCAGACGCTACAAGTGCAGATGCTACAAGTGCAGATGGTAGGGAAATCTCAGTTCCAGTGCAAAACATACATGCATTGGCTCTATGGTAAGAATTAAGTACTGTTAGAAGTTGGCTAGTGCACATATCGCTTTCGTGCACTTTGCTGTCCCAAGGTCATAAGAAATAAGGATTGTTAGTGCAACCTATAGTTATCTTATGAGTTTGGACATTTTGATAGTATTTATGAAAAATGAGCTTTGACCTCTATAATGCTGTTGAATTCAACAGATTTACTTATCTGTAGCTGCTGAAATATTCCCTAATGGCTTAAGTTAAATAACCAAACTTGCCCTATGTGATTAGTGCAGTGTCAATTCAATGTTCAACTCAACTGATCAGCTGTGATAAATTTTGACATTTGCTAGAGACGCTAATGAATGGTTATTATCATTAACAGGAATATTCATAATTAAAATAGTCACAACAAGGTTGTGGGAAAGCAACATAACAGCGTTTGGTCCATGTGTTGACATTGCTACAATAGTAGCCCAATCAGTTATAGCTGCATGCAGTACAGTAGACTACATGCAGGTTCCTTCCTTTGTACTACATATATCTAGGTGAACTCCGTATCCTCCCTAGAGTCCTCATAGCAACACTTTTTATTATTACAGTCCTACAGTAAAGGTCAGGCCTGGTCCTTAGTATACATAGCTATATGGTTTATGTGTATACATAACAAAACAATAATTTGGCTTTCAGTGTTATGCATCTCTGATTTGTACGTAGGCGTAATAATGACGTACGAGATGTGCACATACCTTGCATGTAGAAACCAGTCTAGACCTCTCATTCATGACATCATACAGTCAGTTGACTTACTAGTCTACGAACTCAATGTTCTAATCGAATATGAGCAGGTCGTACTAACGAAGACAACCTCACCCTCTACATCATGCGAACTGTTCGTTGGCGTACTTTTACACACGCCCGAAGCTGCGCACGCGCAAACACTTTCGAACCTTAGTTGTTGGAAGTTCGATCGTTGCTGCAACGCTACGACGCCGTGCGTGTTTAGTAGTATCTCAAGTAGCCGGTAACAGTCACCTGTGCAAGAGCGGCATCGCCGTCGTCAAGTATCAGCATGGGTTGCATGCTGAGTGCGGAGGATAAAGCAGCGGCAGAACGCAGTAAGCAGATAGACAAACAACTACGAGTGGAAGGTGAGCGCGCTTCTCGCGAAGTGAAGCTTCTTCTTCTTGGAGCTGGAGAATCAGGCAAGTCAACGATCGTCAAACAGATGAAGATAATTCACGAGAGCGGCTATTCTGCCGATGAATGTCTCCAATATCGACCTGTTGTCTTTAGCAACACGATCCAGTCCATGATTGCGATCGTGCGTGCGATGGGAAAGCTAAAGGTTGAGTTTGGCGATCCCAGCTGCACGGAATCTGCTAGAAAGCTCTTCAATATTGCTGGGCAGGGAGAAGATGGCGACTTCACGCCAGAAGTTGTCGCTGTTTTGAGAAAGCTTTGGTCTGACACCGGCGTTCAGACCTGCTTCAAGCGAGCGAGAGAGTATCAACTTAACGACTCGGCGTCGTACTATCTCAACGAATTAGACCGACTAGGCAGTCCAGATTACGTTCCAACACAACAAGATGTCCTGAGGACACGCGTCAAGACGACAGGTATCGTCGAAACTCACTTCACTTTCAAGAATTTGCATTTCAAGATGGTGGACGTAGGCGGCCAACGTTCCGAGCGAAAGAAATGGATCCACTGCTTCGAAGGTGTGACGGCTATTATCTTTTGTGTCGCACTGAGCGCATACGACCTCGTCTTGGCTGAAGATGAGGAGGTTAATCGAATGCACGAGAGCATGAAGCTGTTCGATTCCATTTGCAATAATAAATGGTTCGAGCAGACGTCTATCATTCTCTTCCTTAACAAAAAGGATCTATTTGAAGCGAAAGTGGTAAAGTCACCCCTCACCATCTGCTTTCCAGAGTACAGGGGCCCTAGCACTTTTCAAGAGGCTGCCACATATATCCAATTTCAGTTCGAAAATCTCAATAAGAAGAAGGACACAAAAGAGATTTACACGCACTTCACTTGCGCTACGGACACAGGCAACATCCAGTTTGTCTTCGATGCAGTAACAGACGTCATCATCAAGAACAATCTTCGTGACTGTGGACTCTTCTAAGATTCTGCTTTTCTCATCTGCTGGATGACGTTTGAGAAATGGACAGATGTTGGTGCCTAGAACGCTGACTGTTTTATGGGCTGTACTGTAATTGGAATTAGTGATTAATTGAAAGTAGTAACTGATGGAATTAGAGTATTTATGTTTGCATGAAGGTAGGTGTTCGTTGATTTGTGGAAAATCATGCACTCATGTATTAGAATGAGGTTACCTTATGGTTACCCCTCTAGTCACCATGATATTACTGTAAGATGAGGTTACTTTCTGTGCTATCTCATGAGTTGGTGTAGGTTGCCAATTAAGACTATATCATAGCTCCAATCTTGTGATTTTAATTTCCAATTGAATGCTTTGCAAGCAGAATGCAATGTGGCATACTACCGTTGAAGTAGATCAATCATGCTGTTGAAGTAGTGTTCTCAGTAAATTTGCTATTATATATTAACCAAGTGTGCAGAATGAAACTTGCAAGATCTGCCAAGGAAGATCGATCTAACACCATGCCCTTATAACACCGCAGCACTCTCATCTGTATTTACAGTATGATGATCATCTAACAATGAGAGCAAATCTGTAATACAGAATCTATATGCTGCTGACACTGTACTTCACAATGTGCAGGTAGAACCAAAGATTGCAATATAGCGATGCCACCATCTCTTTTCAGAAGTGGAAAATAATAATCACAGTCGCCTTGAAGAAGCATGGCAATCCGCCATAAAGAGAAGGAAACTACTGCAGGTGTGTTAATACACTGAGTCATTTCAAGCAATGCACTAAAAGACTTGATACCATATCTGTCATGTAGAACTTCATCACTTTGCATTGTGCTGTTGATTTGCTGTAAAAGAGTATCTTTGGTAGGGAAATTGATTGCTGCAGTGCCTGTTGCTATGTCCATACATGCCAAACATGCCAAGTATGCTGTAAGCAGATGTACCACATCACCATCAGACTCTTTGCCTGGAAGGTATTCGAAAAGTTGCAACACAGAACGCTGACAAACTTGTGAACGAAGTGAAGGCACCTCAGCAACTGTTGATAGTAAGCCAAGAACAGGTATACTACTGTTGCCAAATTCACTTTCTTGGAGCTTCCAAGCAAGCTGTAGACAAAAGGGCAAGAAGTTCAACCCATCAGGTGATATAAGCTGTTCACATACAGCTGGCAACCCATCACACAACTTCCAAATAAGATTGACAACATTGTACAGTTGCTCACTACTGTCATCATCATTTTCTTCATATATTTGCCCATACAACTTTTGAGAAATAGTGACACATATGTCTAGTAAATGTGCATGGTTTACCAACCACAGGGTCTGGTCATTCGTCGTTACTTCAGCTATGGATGACAAACCAAGACATGCTTTGTTTTGCAGATTGTCATTTTCGTCTTCATTGTCTCCATTCATTAATTGGACTAGAAAACAGCAAAATCTGCTAAAGAGCAGTGGTCGTTCAACGAGAAAATCAGACAATTCAGTACAGTATTTACAGAAAGTTGATCTCAAAAACTTTTCAGAGTAATTGACTGCCAAGTAGCAAACTTCCTCCAAAATTTGTTCCCATACTTGAATAAGCCATAATGTAGGAACTGTACCCTGAGGATCAAACTGTGGTAAACGATTTAGAACTCCACAGCACACCACTTGCCAAATTCCATCTTTCTGTAACCCCAACAGACACAAACACTGGAGAACAAACTCAAGGGCATGAACAGCAGGCTCACCCCGTTGCATGTCTCTGCCAATTAATCGACTAAGAATAAGTGCCAGAACCGGCCCTTGTTGGTATATATATTTTTCTCTTAAAAGAGGAGTAGCATCTATGACATTATAGCTATAATGCTCAATGAATCCCAGCTTCAGATGATCCGACTGAGACAGAGTTCTGGCTAAGTCCCAATGATGACGTGATTCGTCTATATGAACAGCAAAGCCAAGAAATAATAGCTTATTGAGTAGACCACAAGATGTCAGTTCAGCCACTATATCTGAAAGTGATAAATGGTCAGTGTAGGAAAGATCTAACGAGGTCAGGTTGTGCAAGCTGGGAAGAACTGCGGCTAGAAAATCTTTTGGGGTCATCTCTTCCAAAGTAACACTACCAGTGTGAGTATAAGTTCCATACAACACGCTCCCCATGTCAATACTAGTCAAACTTTTCATCTTACCAAAGCTATCAACTAACATGCTGACAACATCAGACAGTGAGGAAGTATCAGCAGTCTTCTCATACAAAGCCAGCAATGCTTTCTGAACACCAAGATAAGATAATTGCTCAAGATGCTGAAGTGAAGGCATCAGATGCACAAGACTCAGACCAACAGTGCCAGACACATCCAAATGTGTCAGCTCTCCTACGTTAAATAGACAAGCCTCTTGAACGATTTGTGGTGTTATTCTCGTATAGCTCACGTCAAGATGCTGGAGGTGATTGAATCGTGGCAATGCATCAAGTCCAACATTACCAGATACGTTACTCAACTTCAGAACTCTCAATCCGTTAGCACAAACACCAGCTAATTCCGACAGCATCCCAGCTGTCGCTTGCTCGTTGTATGCATACTGTCTACAAGACGAGTAGAACTTACTAAATGAGAGATCTAGTGTTGTTAATTGACTGAAACGCCGCATATTTCCTAGAGAACTGTACGGCACGTGACGAGCGTACAGTGGCAATATGCGAGATCGTACTTCGCAGTCTTCATTAAAGAAAATGTCAAGGAGATGGTCACTCAACTTGTGCCTTCGAGCCAGCACCAGAATTAGCCCATCGGCAAGCGGTAGAGGCAAACAACATCCTGCAGGGAGTAAACGCTCGAGTCTACAAGGAAGACGCGATCTCTTCACATGGCAGTCAGATTCCATCAAACCGTAATCTGTTGAGCAGAGGATGTCGACACACGTGTCGAACAGCGAACAAGGAGAACACCTTGCTTCCATAGTTGACAATTTTAGAATCCCGGATGTCAACATCTCATATCCGGGCATATGTTATTCGTAATGTCGGTGTTCAACGTAGCACGTGGACTGTGTCGGTCTCGAACTCTACAACGTCTCCACAGCCGAGTCACTTCGCTCGGATTTTTCTTTACAGGGGCAAGAAGATTGTCAGATCATCTTCCTGGGGAACCCAGTGAGAATTCAGTCGAGCTTTTTGCCAAGAAGCTGAATGTTTCCGACGTAGAAGCAATCGATGTTAGACACGGAGATGGTTACTTCTCAGAGCAGTTCGATTCGTTCAGTACACTTGGCATCGAGGAATGGTTGGTTGACCGTTTGACGGAGCTTGGCTACAAGAGGCCATTTGAGATTCAAGCCAGAACACTACCCTTGGCGTTACAAGGCAAAGATGTTATTGGGAGGGCTTTGACCGGTAGTGGGAAGACTCTGGCGTTTGCTCTACCTATTGTGCAAAGACTAATGGAAGGACATAGTCGAAGTGGACCACGCGCATTTGTTATTGCACCTACACGAGAGCTCTGTAATCAAGTGCATCGGGCTGTATCAGAGATTACAGATAGAATACAATGTGTAGCTCTGTATGGTGGTGCACCTTACGAAAAGCAGGAACGAGAGCTAAGACAATATCCTGATGTCATCTGTGCTACTCCTGGTCGACTTAATGATCACGTTGAGAGAGGCAATCTTTCTCTTAGAAATGTTCGTATTGTGATTCTTGATGAGGCTGATGAACTTTTTACGCCTAATTTTCATCAGCAGATTGAAGGAGTTCTTGAAGATACGCCTGATGACAAGCAAATGTTACTGTTTAGTGCTACAATGCCTAGACAAACTGAACAGGCCACTAAGAGGTATATGCGTAACCCTGAAACTATTGACCTTACCAGCAAGAAAGTTATGCCATCAAACATTATTCACCAAGCACTACAAATACCATTTTACCATCAACTTGATGTTGTGACTGATATCTTGCAAATGTATCAGTCTGAAAGAGCTATTGTTTTTGCACCAACAAAAGCTTTGGCTACTGAACTGGCAGCAAGATTGGCAACAATAGGTGTCAATGCTGAACCCCTTCACTCAGATCTATCTCAGAGGCTAAGAGAGAATTGTTTACAGCGTTTCCGAGATGGCAAGGTGAACACGTTGGTAGCAACAGATGTTGCTGCTCGAGGGCTAGATGTTCCTGAGATAGATTTAGTTATCCAAGTTGGTCCACCTCCCAGTGGCACAGATTATTACATCCATCGTACTGGGAGGACAGGCCGTGCTGGTCGGCAAGGACGTGCAATACTGATTTACTCTCGTGACCCCCAGCAACTCGACTTTGTAGATGAAGTCAGTGATTTAGTAGATGTTGAACATATTCAGCCTCCATCATACCAACAAGTAACAGAAAATGCCATCAAAGGTGCTGTCCAACAAGTCAAGAAATTTGACCAACTCTTGGCTAATTTAGCAACTACAGATGCAGAGCTTCTGCAGGAGGAGATGGGCACAGCTGCTCTTTCTGCAGCGTTAGCCATTATTGCTAATGTCAAAGAAAAAAGAAGTTCGTCAAGTACATCAAGGGGAAGGTCTGCATTTCATGATCGACCAGCAAACAGAAGTAATAGATACAATCACAGGCATGGTCACAGAAAGAACTCTCGATACAATGATTCATCAATTGAAAGGAGATGGGGAAAGCAGCATCAGTTTCATCGATTTCGTAAACAATGGCAGTGGGATAAAAAGTATTGATTGCTTTGTAGTGTGTTATAGATGAGAGTGTTAACGTATTGCTTTGTTGATATAATGGTTGGATGAATACACTGAAGGATGGATGAGTTTAGGTTTGGTGGAGAGTGTGTCTTTGATCAATAACAAGATAGGGTTAGAGCAGGGGTTTAATAGTTACAATAGGCAGAGTTACAAATGCTAGCAGTGCACCTTCCTTGATCTTCTCAGCAGGTGTGTGTGTGTGTGTGTGTGTGTGTGTGTGTGTGTGTGTGTGTGTGTGTGTGTGTGTGTGTGTGTGTGCGTGCGTGCGTGCGTGTGTGCGTGTGTGTGTGTGTGTGTGTGTGTGTGCGTGCGTGTGTGTGTGTGTGTGTGTGTGCGTGTGTTAAAATATTGTTTGTGGTGTCTTGTGAGTGTCTTTTTCTAGTGACTTACTGATACTAAAATATCCGGGACTTATTAGAAGCTATACCTAATTATGTGTGCAAAATTCGCGGATTCTCGAAGACAAGACATCACAGGAAAACCGGCACATTTTGGCCGTTCTTCTTGCGGGAGACGCTTTCGACAAACGCTTTGTCATTCTAAACCGTACGTTGATCGTACGGACGAATTGCCTGGACTAGCTAGAGTAGCCTTGCACATATTCGGAGCTTTTTTTGCTACATATCTGTTATTTCCTACATCTATCTGTTATTACTCTACTATCTGTTATTACTCTACTATCTGTTATTGCTCTGCTATCTGTTATTGCTCTACATATCTGTTATTACTCTACATATGTTATTACTCTACATATCTGTTATCACTCTACATATCTGGTAATTCCTACGTATCTGTTATTTACTCTAGCTACTAATGTACATATCTGATAGATTTACTCTACATATCAGTTACGTGTAGATAGTTAGTTTTTTTTCCTAGGAATATTGACCAACAGAGGGCAGAGTGAAATAATCTGCTAAAACTATCTTCTGTGCGTGATATGTACACATTTCAGTAACGTAATTATAACTTGGGAGTTTACATGTGTCTTTAGATCTCTTATCTTGAACATTTGGCAGATTGTAAGTTGCATGGGCTGCCAACAGCTGAATCATGATTAGGCTTTGAGGTGTACATTCTATAATCTAAACTGCATGTGTGTTCTCTAATTCGATCATTTGAACATGGTTTGCTTAATTATAAGGGGACGCCAACTGAGCACTGTACATCCTACTTTAGTACACTCATTCCAGTCAAATGACATGACATTTCATTAACTACGTGGAGACAATTACTAGTACATGTCATAGGCTGACGCAATCTGCTACCCACTTCCTGTGTAACCAGATGGTTGTGGGTGCTATTCACTGGTATTGTTGTGGCTGTTAGAGTACAAGCGCACTTCCTGTCTGTAGGTACACTAAATACTGGCTTTGATTGCTAGGACTTCAGTGGAGGTAAGACTTACACAGAAGTCTGAACATACAAGGTGTTGTGGAGAAATTTGGAATGAGGATGATTGTTATTGTTGGCTTGTTGGGTGTTCTTTGTATTCAAGCAGCTCCTACTCCATCAGGTAATTAATTAAGCTCTGCTTGGGCAAATTTTCAGTCAAGATATGTTATAGTGTTTGTATGAAGTAGCTCGTGATGATTCCAAATCAGTCACTTATGAAGAGCAAGGAAGTCAACAGACGTTCTTTCCTGAAAAATCTACACAAAATGTTACGTCGAATCTTAGAACAGATTCGTATTGTCCACTTGGTTGGAAAGCACCTTGGCAAGTTGGATTGTTGCTGTTGACTCCCAATCACACCTCCAAGGAGAGGATGTGTGGAGGTGTGCTAGTCCACAAACGATGGGTGTTGACTGCAGCAAGTTGTGTTGAAAACACAAGTATGAAACTAGCCTTGGTTGGATCAAATCAATACTTGGGTGGATTTCTTGGCAAACAAGGACAAGTGATTGTAGTTGATGATGCTATAATTCATGAAGGATACGGACAACATCAACCACCTCAACACGACATTGCTCTTCTGCATTTGTCAGAGGATGCTGTGTTAGGTTCTAAAGTGGCTACCGCTCGGATTCCTAATCGCAATAGTGCTCTTCTTAGAGATGGAACGCTCATGGTTATCACAGGTTGGGGAAGAAATCCTACTAAACCCATCAATGAGGAAAATCTACATTGTATGCAAGTTCCTTTAGTTTCTCGTCAAGAGTGTGAACAGGCTTATGGGCTCTTTGGAAAGAAAATTCGAATTAGCCATTTGTGTTCAGGTGGAGTAGGTGCATGTAATGGAGATGGTGGTGGTGGACTAGTGCATGTGGGATTTGCTGGAAGAAACACTGTGATGGGAATTATCAGCTGGTCACTGAGCTGTGGTGGTCATTACACTGTCCACACAAATGTTGAGAGACACAGACCTTGGCTGTTGAGAAACGTTCCTGAACTGGTAGTTGGATGATCGAGCTACAGGCTATTTCATTAGTGTGATGTATGTACCGTTGCGCTTAGGTAGTATTAGCAATGCATGCATGCAGGCATGTAGTTTAGTGCTTAGATTTAGTTGATCATCCGTACTCTAGCTGCTACTGTGTGCACGCACATGGTAGTACATGGGTAAGTCTTTAACGTACAACACCAAACTCTAGTGTGACCTTGGAATAGTTCGCGTTCTGGCAGAGCAGATGATTGTATAAATTTATGTATTGTCTAAAATGCCAGTTTATTATCGCTCGGGAGTCTGACCCGCATCCTGCTATAGATCACTTTGCACACTGTAAGCGTGAAAGCTTTGTGTGTAATGAAACATGCATAGCCATACGGAGTCATTGTGCGTAACTTTTACCAGACACATAAATGTGGACAGGTCAAATACTCTAGGGTGAAAAAAGGCATTAAGTGCTGTTACAGAAGAATACTACTAGTAGTGTCTAGATCAGTACATCTACTTTTCGGAAACGACCGCAGGGTCACGCAGATATTTTCTAGATAAATTGAATCCACACGAAAGTCTATATCTAGTCTAACTGGGGCAAACCCTTAACTTAATACAGTGCAACTTCTAGCTATGCCACTTCACTGGAAACTAGGATAACGGTAAATACAGCGGCAAAATATATTCCCTCTTTCATGATCAGGACTGCGTCGAGTAGCTAGACACGATACTATACATTTGACGTGTGTCAACTGATCATGAACATGTACAGTGGGGTCTAGTGTGCGTGTCTGAACACATGCAGTGTTCTAAATTTGTATAGAGTACCTATTTTAGACTACTTGAATTCAGTTATAATTAATTAAGACTATAGAATAAAATCAATTACATTATCTAATACTCTGTTTGGCTAATTAACGATTAACTTTAATTAAAATTGTTTATATGATGTTACTAAAATTTAACCCTTTTTACCTAGACAACCGCAAGTGTCAGAGTAAATAAATTACGTTAGTGGCACAAATGACAACTGGCATTCAGCGGAAAATTTCATCAGTCCTGACACTCTAAGGGCCGGGGGATGTATCTTAATTAATTAGCTCAGACACCACACAACATTACAAGTACAGTACGCGGACACTCTATGTAGAATTAGCTAACGTGAGAAATTTTAGTTGCTAGTGTTATTCTAGAATAGAATTTTTTAGGCTGTCAAATGCATATGCAGGATCATCATACACCACTGTGCACGTTCTGCTATAGATATACATGTATCTACTACACAACAAGCAGTCAATACAGAATCTAGCTAATGTATACAACTAAAAATGATCATGAATGAAGTTTATGTTAACAAACTCCATTTGAGGAAGAACAAAAAAAGCCTGGGCAATGTTTGGCCACAGAACGAAACTGAAAACCAAAGAGTACAGTGACTGAACCCTGTCAGTGTCTAGGATGATTGGTTATCCGGGTCTTTTCGTGATGACACAGTTTCACTTCCCGTATGTGGACAAGCAATGACCACTCCAAGTGTTTTACAAAGCTTGAAAACCTCGAATAAAGGGAGACTGCTTTACGACAACCTATGGAACACATCGGCAGAGAGCACAATGGTGAAACTGTTGGCAACAATAGCACCATTAATGAAGTTTATCGTCTTTTTGCACTGTAGAGAACTCTGCAACAATGTACATCTTCTCCCCCTTTACGTACGACGCTTGCTTTGCGTATGCAGCAAAGGAGTATGGACATAACTGAACGAATAGTACAACCCGAATCTACAATCTCTCGAAATACGTCGCAATCGATGAAGTCAACGTCTGCACCGCAGGGGTAAGTAAGTACTAGAACGACGGTTGGGACGGCTGTTTTGGTAGAGAGTAGTGAGGTGTGTTGTTCGTCTTGTCTAGTGGAGAGTCGCTGTCTGCCTGGGTAGATGTTGGAATGTCGAGATTGTCATATTGCGAAGGAGTTGTGTTGAAGGAATGCTTGGCACAAGAGAGAAGAGATGAAGAGACGCTGCAGGTTAGAGTGATATTGTATTGTCGTTTTGATTATTACAGAACAAATGATTCTCTTCAGCTCAAATTGTTCTCCTGTTCAATGTTGATCTCTAGGTTCTTGGTTGAATGGGCTGATTTATAGCGGGGCCACTTATGTTATTATTGACAGTGGGGGACTAATTAACCTATACATTTCGTCTTGCTTTGGCCTATATTATTCCTGTACTACCTTATAAGATGAAATATTGGCGGGAATTTATTTTGGCGGATTGGCAGATTTTTAGCTATCATCAATATAAATATATAATCTGCCATAGTTTGTCATCATCACCGTCGTGGATCAGGCATCATGGCCATGTGGTAATACACTGTACATCACGCGGATGAGACCACAAGATGTTAAAACCCTTGCTGCTTGTTGTTTGTTGTGCCTACCCTTTCTAGCAGGGAGTTTGGACATGAGAATTAGGCCGTGAAGCTATGATGAAGAGGTGAAATAATGCGAGTTAATTCCGTAGTCGCAAACTCCTCCATGATGCAGCCACTTAACTTCTGAGTGGAGAATATTGTATGTGTATCAATTATCTACCAATGGTGTCCAACTGCCATAAGAAAATCCGCCAATATGCTTTTACCTCAATTTTTTGGCAAACTGCCAAAATAAATTTCCACCAATGTTTCATCTTATATGGTATTTTTGCTTATGCTTGTACAGGAACCAGGCGTGACAGCACGAGAAGAGGGTTGGGTATGAGGCTAAGCAGCGGCATGGCAGTATCTCACATGATAGTGTGGTCATTTATCTTCACAAGCTTGTCAGGACTACTTTACTAGAATTTGTAATATGACAGAATGTTTTAGTTCTTAGTGAGTGATGTAGCCCTCATGGTTGTTTCGACTAGTGTAGTCTGTTGGTGGCTGAGCACTATATGGGCTGGTTAGTGGAAGGGCAAGAGAATCTTGTTTATTTTGATATTCAGACAATAGTCTATTGGTGGCAAAGTGTCTAGTTATTATGGCTGTTGGAGACAGTTTCTGATAGTGTAGTAGAGGGTAGGCTTGAGTGTCCAGCCGGTCATCTCCCCCCCCCCCCCCCGGCGGAGAAAGACCGGCTGGAGACATTCGCCACTCAAAGGAAACCGCTGCCTCTCTATCCTCCAATCAGAATTTTACACGTTTGGTTAGTGTTTGTGCATGCACGTGTATTCACGATAACTGCTGATAGCAATGCCCGTCGCTATTGGCTCTCTACTAATGGCTTTGTAACTAAGTAGTCAATTGCTTTTACCATCTGCTATCACATTTCGTTAGCATGTGAGCTACACCTGCATGTCGTCTTCTCTTTTGTCTTCCGTTTCGTACTTGGAGGAATAGACAGCGCATGCAAAACAACTTTTAGTAGCTTAGGGTGTTGTACGTTGCATGCATTGAACGAGTAGACCATCTATAAAGCATGGTATTTGCACTCAAGGCGGGGCAACGTGCAGAGCTATGATTTGCGTACATTGTGGTCGACCTTTGGTTGGCTTCTGTGGTAAACTTTGAGTCTAGCGCTCTTAGAACGAGAGACAGACAACGAGAAGAGCTGGAGAGAGTCGACCTGTTGTTTGTAGACTTGGATGGCACGTATCGAGAGTACACGTACTTGCGTCAGAGCGAAATTACATCAGCAAAGAGCCAATAGAGACGTGCATCCCTATCGAGGATGCACAAACATTGAACGGCACTCTGATTGGAGGATAGAGAGTCGGTGGTTTGTTTGAGTGGCGAATGTCTCCAGCCGGTCTTTCTCTGCCGCAGGAGGGGGAGATGACCGGCTGGACACTCGAGCTTAAGTAGAGGGCAACTTTGTCATCAGACTGCAGCATGTATCATAAGCAAGTTTGAGCATCTTTACAAGTGTTTTTGTAAAGTGTGCTTGGTTTGGCATTGTGCTTTAGTACCGTATTTAGACCAACTGTCTGTAAAACAAGTAGCCAACACACTATCGATACACCTTTGATTAAAAGCAACTTTACTACTATATAGTAGCTGGTACTGTAGTTTCATTGACAACAGCTACACTATTGTATTCATAGTCTTAAGGTTAGGTTAAGTTAAGTTAGGCTAGACTTAGTGGTGTGGGTATATTGTACTATAGTTTTAATTGACTGACTATTCATATCTTAACTTGCAATCAGACACTCTACATTGTGCAGCAGATGACAGTTAGTAGTTGATTGATTTGGTATGTTAAACCAGTCATCATCAGTCATCATCTTTTATCTTTTTTAGAAAAGGGTGATCAGACGGCAGCAATATCTAAATGGGGAGTACAAGCACATTCAGGAATGGGCTGAAAACAGACTGATAGATGCTGTTGCTAAGATGGAGGAAAAAGAGGAAGAACGTTGTGCTAACGTTACAAGAATTGTTGATCAAGAGTAAATCATTCTGTTTTTGGATTTGATTGGATACTCAATTATTTTGTGTAGTGCCATTAGTAATCAACAACAAAGAACGAAAAGTGAAGAGACAATGCAACGACGTTGGCAGGTCATCATTGTGATGTTTAACTTGCTGCTTGCTTGGTTTAATGATTTATGTTTTAAATTTGTAGGAGATTGATGAGATCATGAAGGTGGGGGAGGCAAAGAGACAACAAATTACAGAGGAAGAACGAATAAGGTATGCACAGTGTAGCATCATTATTTTGGTCTTTTCCGGGGCAAAAGGGATATGACAGTTCACAGAATTGCATACATATTGTGTGTGTGTGTGTGTGTGTGTGTGTGTGTGTGTGTGTGTGTGTGTGTGTGTGTGTGTGTGTGTGTGTGTGTGTGTGTGTGTGTGTGTGTGTGTGTGTGTGTGTGTGTGTGTGTGTGTGTGTGTGTGTGTGTGTGTGTGTGTGTGTGTGTGTGTGTGTGTGTGTGTGTGTGTGTGTGTGTGTGTGTGTGTGTGTGTGTGTGTGTGTGTGTGTGTGTGTGTGTGTGTGTGTGTGTGTGTGTGTGTGTGTGTGTGTGTGTGTGTGTGTGTGTGTGTGTGTGTGTGTGTGTGTGTGTGTGTGTGTGTGTGTGTGTGTGTGTGTGTGTGTGTGTGTGTGTGTGTGTGTGTGTGTGTGTGTGTGTGTGTGTGTGTGTGTGTGTGTGTGTGTGTGTGTGTGTGTGTGTGTGTGTGTGTGTGTGTGTGTGTGTGTGTGTGTGTGTGTGTGTGTGTGTGTGTGTGTGTGTGTGTGTGTGTGTGTGTGTGTGTGTGTGTGTGTGTGTGTGTGTGTGTGTGTGTGTGTGTGTGTGTGTGTGTGTGTGTGTGTGTGTGTGTGTGTGTGTGTGTGTGTGTGTGTGTGTGTGTGTGTGTGTGTGTGTGTGTGTGTGTGTGTGTGTGTGTGTGTGTGTGTGTGTGTGTGTGTGTGTGTGTGTGTGTGTGTGTGTGTGTGTGTGTGTGTGTGTGTGTGTGTGTGTGTGTGTGTGTGTGTGTGTGTGTGTGTGTGTGTGTGTGTGTGTGTGTGTGTGTGTGTGTGTGTGTGTGTGTGTGTGTGTGTGTGTGTGTGTGTGTGTGTGTGTGTGTGTGTGTGTGTGTGTGTGTGTGTGTGTGTGTGTGTGTGTGTGTGTGTGTGTGTGTGTGTGTGTGTGTGTGTGTGTGTGTGTGTGTGTGTGTGTGTGTGTGTGTGTGTGTGTGTGTGTGTGTGTGTGTGTGTGTGTGTGTGTGTGTGTGTGTGTGTGTGTGTGTGTGTGTGTGTGTGTGTGTGTGTGTGTGTGTGTGTGTGTGTGTGTGTGTGTGTGTGTGTGTGTGTGTGTGTGTGTGTGTGTGTGTGTGTGTGTGTGTGTGTGTGTGTGTGTGTGTGTGTGTGTGTGTGTGTGTGTGTGTGTGTGTGTGTGTGTGTGTGTGTGTGTGTGTGTGTGTGTGTGTGTGTGTGTGTGTGTGTGTGTGTGTGTGTGTGTGTGTGTGTGTGTGTGTGTGTGTGTGTGTGTGTGTGTGTGTGTGTGTGTGTGTGTGTGTGTGTGTGTGTGTGTGTGTGTGTGTGTGTGTGTGTGTGTGTGTGTGTGTGTGTGTGTGTGTGTGTGTGTGTGTGTGTGTGTGTGTGTGTGTGTGTGTGTGTGTGTGTGTGTGTGTGTGTGTGTGTGTGTGTGTGTGTGTGTGTGTGTGTGTGTGTGTGTGTGTGTGTGTGTGTGTGTGTGTGTGTGTGTGTGTGTGTGTGTGTGTGTGTGTGTGTGTGTGTGTGTGTGTGTGTGTGTGTGTGTGTGTGTGTGTGTGTGTGTGTGTGTGTGTGTGTGTGTGTGTGTGTGTGTGTGTGTGTGTGTGTGTGTGTGTGTGTGTGTGTGTGTGTGTGTGTGTGTGTGTGTGTGTGTGTGTGTGTGTGTGTGTGTGTGTGTGTGTGTGTGTGTGTGTGTGTGTGT
Organism: Corticium candelabrum; assembly: GCF_963422355.1. Taxonomy (NCBI): domain Eukaryota; kingdom Metazoa; phylum Porifera; class Homoscleromorpha; order Homosclerophorida; family Plakinidae; genus Corticium; species Corticium candelabrum. The sequence continues at coordinate 16,397,892 of NC_085085.1, forward strand.
GTGTGTGTGTGTGTGTGTGTGTGTGTGTGTGTGTGTGTGTGTGTGTGTGTGTGTGTGTGTGTGTGTGTGTGTGTGTGTGTGTGTGTGTGTGTGTGTGTGTGTGTGTGTGTGTGTGTGTGTGTGTGTGTGTGTGTGTGTGTGTGTGTGTGTGTGTGTGTGTGTGTGTGTGTGTGTGTGTGTGTGTGTGTGTGTGTGTGTGTGTGTGTGTGTGTGTGTGTGTGTGTGTGTGTGTGTGTGCAACTGCTGAACGGAAGTTGTGAGCTTATCTGTTGAGTAACGAAAAAGAAGAAGCGTGTGCGTGCATGTGATTTTCCTTGTGTCATGTCCTGTGGATGTGGTTTGTAGCTAAGAGTAATGTTCTGCAAACTTACATGTATGTCATCATTGATAGGCAGAAGTCTAGTGGAAGTGAATTGTAATTGACACATGCTGAGGGTGTTAATGACATCATCTTTTCTTTTTGGCAAACTGGTGGTGTACCCTGATGCACAAAGAGACAGGAACCAGTTTGGGGAGACAAATTGCGAAGTTTGTGGTTTCCTGCTAGCCTAAGAGTTGTCAAGCATATTGCTTGAAGTGGTTTTTTCGAAAACTCAAATATTTCCACTGTGTCTATTTGTGTCATTCGTTGTGGAAAATAGGGAATTATTTTGGCTCTGACTGACTGAGCTTATCTAGGACATTCTTGTATGGTGTTACATGAACTAATTAACTGCCTCCCCTACTGCAGCCATTCTTGCATGTAATTTTTACAACCAACTTCCAAGGGAGAAATGGTGTTAAAGGCAGTCGAGGTTTTCTCTGGATAAAGTAACCTAAGTTTATGAAATTAACAGTAACACTGTTGGAAAGGCCGTCACGTGCTAAGGGACAAGGTTTACACTATCATATATGCGTACAGGTGGATGTTTTGTCCAAACACGTCCCAACACTGGTGCAGTATTTGGCCGGACAAACAACACATTTGGTGGGACATTGTGCTATGTCCTATCGTTATTTTCCACTCATTTATGTGTATGTGTTGCTTGTTGTGTGTCTTGTGTCATGCTCTTAATTTTTATTTTGAATCATTCACAAATTTGAATCAGATGTGAAAGAGTGAGTGATCAATCAATTTGCAGTTATGACTGATATGCTGAAAGTGATAGGTACAGTCATTAAACAAAGTAAAGTGCAAACTGAGGCTGTGTTTCCACTAGCTCAACGTTAAGCCTAAACAAGTTCATGAATTAAATCAAACACCATGTACAGGACGGATGCCTGATTGCTGAATTCTCATATCACAGCTGCCAAACAACGAGAGGTGGAGCCTTATGATGACATCACATTTGTCTATTGGTTGGTAATGACACCACTTCTGGTCTATGGGTTGGAATAACTTCATTGGCATCTGCACTAATCAAGTATAAATATGGTCGTAGGTATGGTCACACATTGGACAACTACTATACCCTTAGCTAGGATATCCGGGCCTCGAGTGATCAGTTCGAGAAGGTGACTGTTTCCACTAAGGACTCACGTATCCGGGATTTGAGTCGAGCAGAGAGGTATCTGGACAAGGCTGTTTTGCAATGGCACAGTATTCCTGGAATGACGCTTGCTGTGCTAGACTGTGGTCTTCTGTAGCAATAGTCGAATGTCACTGAGACTCCAAATTTGGCATCTAGATACATGCAGTAGCTGCTGCTTTCTCTCCTTTATTTGATGGCGATTCCTTCTTTTGAGGCAATTTTGTATAGCAGTAAATACCATTACAATGGCATTGTTAGCAACCGTCTTCAAGCACGCACCTTACCATCATCTGACAGTTAAACCTAAACCACTTGCTAAAACTACTACAAAACGGGTTTAGGAAAAGTGGTTTAGGTTTAGAAAATAGAGTGCAGGTGGAAACAGGTCAATCCTTAATCCAGTTTAGCTTGAAACGCACCCTCAGGCTGTAGATAATATCCTACACATGTTTTGGTTAGTTGAGGTTATGAGATGGAACAAGAGAGATGGCTGAGTCTGTTTGTTCAGTTTTCTGGTATGCAGAGTGATGCTCTCATGAAATCAGTTTAATTAATAGTTAAATGGAATGTCATTGAACATGTTATTTATGGAGAGCTCAATGAAGCAGACAGGAATGTTCTGTATAATATTGAAGCAGTCTACTCCCAATGGCTTGTTGCTAAGCATACGTTTACTGTAGTCTTCCGGAATTGTGAAAATATGCAACTGTAGGTACAGGTGTGTGGTATATTTGTTGTATTGGACTAGTATCAGATGTTTAATGTCATGTTTAGGGTGCAGGTATTGCTAGCAGTTGTTTTATGGATGAATTGTAATGATGACTAATATATACGTATAAGATGAAACATTGACGGGAATTTATGTGGCGGTTTGCTAAGAAATTGACGGACAAAGAATATTGGCAGATTTTATTTTGGTGATGGACATCATTGTTTGATAACTGATATACGTCTTACCATAAGTGGTCATGGAGGAGTTTGTGACTGATAGCTGTGTTCGTGGCTCACATTCCCCTAACTAACTGGTCTGCAGCTACTGAATAGTAGTGAAGAACTGCTGTGTCAGTGCAAAGAACGTGATCCATGTGAACGTGACAGTCCAGCTTTATCCATAGCCTTATGGACTCATTCATAGGCACAACAGTCGGGCAAGCAAGGATTACCTACCATCTTGTGGCCTTATTCGTGTGATGTACCGTCACTTTGCCATTAGATAAGCTGATACACGTGGGTGATGATGTCAACATATCCTGGTGGCCAAAATTAATGGCTGATTTTATGTTAGTGGTCGCTGAAAAATCTGCCAATTCACCAAAATAAATTCTCCACTAATATTTTGTCTGATACCGTAGATGAAGTAGTTGAATGACAACTTTTAAGAATAGATATGAAATATGTTATTAGAGCTGAAGAGCTGAGGAAACGGTTAGAACGGTTGGAAAAGATAAAGTCCATTCAAGTCACTATTTGTGATGTTGAGACTCAATCTAAATGCTTGTTGGCTCAGTGTCGGTATAAGAGTTATTTGTCACATGACACAACATTGGGCGAAATTAAGGAACTTGAGCAGAATGTTGAGAAGTCTGGAGATTTACTAAATGTATCAGAAAAGGAAGGTCCAACAGACATGAACATAGAGGAAATGGTTAGACTAGAAAGTTGTGTAAGACATGGACTGCGGAGAATTCAAGACTTAGTTCACCAAGCTGAACTTGCTTTTAATGAAGCAGAGGCGAAAAAGAAGGAGGAGGAAGCAAAAGCAGCAAGCGAGGCACGTTATAAGGAACAGCAAGAAAGGGAGAAGAAAGCCAAAGAAGATCAGAAGAAGCTTGTGGTAGCTCTTTTGTGTTAGTTAGTATAGTTGCTCAATTGAACATGATTATATTGCAGGTGTCTGGAGATTCAACACGATCTGTATGCACTCTACCAGGTAATTTATATATGTAGCGTCACTCTTTGGAGACATTTGTTGCTTTAAGAAACAGACGGACAGATAAGTGAAATGAATGAATAAGTAGTTGAGAAGGATGCAACAGCATATGGGCAAGCAGATGGATAGATATCAAAATGAAAGGCAGCTGATTTGCCATTTGGTTAGCTTTATGTTTATGATAAATCGGGTCAGTGTAGATGAACAGATCAGCAGTGACTTCCAGGCTTAGTGCCATAATCTGTCATTAATTAACCTTGCACTCTATGGAATGGGTCTGAATGTTGGTGCAATCACTTGTTATAGTATTTTTATTAATTGCTGGTTCAAGGGGTTTTTGTTCATGATTTTTTTCTTTCATAGAATCTTACCCACCCAGTGTTTGGGAAGTTGTTAATGGTTTTCTAATGAGCATGCTATGTGAACATTTAGATAAGGATGACACATGTTGCTCTCTGAAAAAAGATCAGATTTAGTTGAAGTGTGACTGTAAATAACAAACACAACATAACACTGAATTTGAATTTATTGGCTTGTTTATTATTTGTTATTGAATAGTAACTTTGTGTAGTGTGTTTTAGTATTTGTTTAGTAGAAACAGACGTAGGAACATGACAGGTACACAGACACCCAGTCATGCAGATATCATTCAGGTAGATGGGGAGTCAGGCTATCGACGTGTGGTGTGGACTGATAGCGTAGTAGCAGACAGGTAGTTGAGATTGTAATTTTCTGTCACAATTGTAGATCAACTTGTGAACTGTGCATCTCCATCAGCATATGCATTGTATGAACAATTGAAAAAGAAACTAGATGATGTGCTGAAGTTATGTGAACCTCTTGCAAGTCCCACAACAGTGACAGTAAGTCAGCATGAGGTAGAGATAAGAAGTACTTACACACCTTTCTTTAGACAAAGAAACTGAAATTGGAATTGCAGAAAGCTATTGCTCATCCTGTCAATGCTATTTCATCACAGTCTGCAGCACATTTGAGAGACAAGGTTGGAAGGCTTGTAAATCTCCTTAGTGGCAAGACTGTAACAATTGCAGATATGCCAATCAACGCAACACAGCATCCACAGGGAAGAGCATTTTGTTTAGAGTATCTTGCCAAGAAACTAGTAGTAAGACATTGTGATTTTGTATACTTATACAACGCACCAAATTACTGGGCAAAGTTAGTAGTGGTTGGATTTGTGTGCTCTGATTATGATGGTAATTGGGGGAAGGCTAGACAGGCATTCTAGTAATACACTGCAACAGTAATGAATCTTTTGATTATGAATTTAAATTATCTATTTGACAAACAGTTTGCTGTTTTATATAGTGATGTACAATAATTGTCATTTTAGTGAGTCATTACTCATCTATGGTTTTTTGACATTGTATCTTTAGCACAAAGCTGCACAACAAGTTTCAGCCAAGCATGAGTCAGCATTTCCATTGGCAGCTGTTGCTACAGCTGTATGGAAATTGTATCCAGAGCTAGGACATCTACTTTTGGCTCATTTTTATATTGCATGTCCATACATAATTCCATTTTACATGCCACGGAATAGAAATCAGTTGGAAGGTGACTACATGAAGTATGTAGCATTATGTTTGAGTAGTGTGTCAGTTTACATATTTTTATTTCGTAGGATGCTTGGCTATCTGGTTGATGATGATGGGAAGGTGGAAGAAGAAGAACAGTACCTAAAACGAATGTCAGGTATATTACGGTTTTATGCTGCAATCATACAGTCTACTCCACCCGGTGGTGGCCAGGTATATGGATTTTGTAATGGAAGGTAGGTTGTTGAATTTATTGTACTTTGTGTTTTCTTGTTTTTAGAGTGCTCATCCTCATGGAGTAGAACACGGGTGGGTTTGGTTGTCTCGGCTTGTCAATCTTTCACCAAGGCAAGATGTGACAGCTACACTTCTTTTTGATTTTCTTGAGGTAGGTTTACTATCAGAATTATCTGTGCAATGACAACTAAGGAGTTTTTGGTGCAGTTTGCTAGGATAGTTGTAATAGATTAGTTGACCATAAAAGCTCTCATATAACCGGGTAGCCGAGTCAGCGCTTTAGCTACATCTCACATTTACAAGATGTTATTTATTTTAGTATGCTGGCAAGCTAGTGAGGAATAAAGAGACAAACTGATGGACAGACAGTTGGATAGTAAAGAAGCAGATAGTTAGTTAGTCACTAACAAATGAACAAACTCATGGATTTACAACATGCACAGCTTTCTCTTTTACCAATGTCTAACAAGTAAGATGGGTGAGGGGATCACAGCTAGAAGGCAGAGTGCATGTATTGATCAGAAGTTGTTTGTGCAATATAGAGTTACCGTAGACAGGGACAAGTTCTTGCATGTGATTTTAACACTCATTGCAAGCAATTGGAATTAGTCATGCTGACAGATTGTCAAATGGATGTGTTTGGTTTACTAAAATTTAGATAAGTTTGGTGGTGGGCGGGCAGGCAGGCAATATTTTATTGTTGTGTATGTTTGCATATGACATAAGTAGCTTCTGTCTTCATATATAGCTTTCAGGTAAGGCTGGTTGACAATATTGAAAGCTAGGACAATGTTGTTTTGATGTCAACGTTGTGAACACTGCTAATGTCTGTTGTTACGTCACCATATGCTGTTATCAGGATGTTGACATTGGTTCTATTCCAGGCTGGAATAGAAGCAAGTTGTATTCCAGGGTTAATGTTAGCATCCTGATGCAGATGTCAACATGGGTGACTTTGGCATGTTCACAATGTTGATGTTGATGTTGACATCATGTCAGTATTGTGTGTACCAGACTTTATTATGCTAACAAGGGTAGTTGCCATGGAATGTATGTGTCTGCACTTTGTAGACAGCTTGGGTTTCATTAGCAAAGTCACTCATGTAAGTGTGAAGAGGGTTGTGCATACAGTAAATACACATAACTTGTAGTTGTTGTCTGTGGGCTGATAGGTAGGGCCAGATATCTTTTGCAGCATCTCGAAGCATATATGATAGTGAAATTAACACTCAGATATTGCAACACTTGAAGGCTTCAAATTATCAAATGGTCTTGGCTAGTGTCAGACCTTGTTATTCTGACCATGTTTGTTCCCTAGTTTCTGTCCTACTAGTAAGATTGTCGGATTATCAGTAACAAATACACAGTGATTTATTTCAATTGGTTTTTGTGTACTTTCCTCAGAAAGTGAGTGTGTGGGGTTATCGAGTGGGAACAACCAGATCTAACTATAATGCAACATCTGTCTGATGTCTGCCACATACATCAACCATGACCAATGACCCATTCCTAATGATGCTAATGTGGTGTTAGAAGCAAATCACTTATCCATGAATTAAATATTTATACACGAGCAACTTAGGAAACGAGCCAGACCAGGTAAATTTTGTTTAGGATCACCATTACTTTATTATACTATAAATATTTGTGAAGGCCTTGTTAGACTCTCATTTAAACCATGTAGAACAATTTCTACTATACTTGGCGTGGTTCTAAAGTCTTTAGAGTAAACGTGGTATTAGAAGGGGACTGGGGAGTCACTGAATGTATGCATACACAAACCTGACTATGACAGAAACTTAATTAACCACACCGCTCACAATATCAGTGTTGTACATTAGTTTGAGGATGGCTTTTTCGTGCTGTAGTTACTGTTGCAAGTGGGACAGATAAATGTGTGTGACTGTCTTGTAGGCAAACAAGTACGATGTACAATTCTGTATATTGATTATGAGTCTGTTGCCACTGGTCATTGCAGGTGGCTGGTCATGCTCTTTTAGAAGCTTATGGCAAACAATTTCGCAAACTGCTTGCTTTAATTGCAAGTGAGTATTATCCGAAGTAAGACATGGTAGTCAGGTTTTGAGTTATTGTAGTGAACTTCATTGTTTCTGTTTGTATAAGGATTGAAAAGGTGACACCTGAGAGCAAGCGGGGACCACTGACACGGTTGAGACAGTTTTTGGAGGCAAGTAGACATATATGGACTTAGGTTCAACCGTTGTAATTGCATTATGAAGCTGTAGTGACTGTATGATTTGTAGGATTGTGTTAAAACAGGAAGAATTTCTCAGCCACAAGGTTATCTTAGTTCTCAGTTTTGGACGCGTGCTGCAACACCACCTCTAGTGGATTTAACAAGCTATTAGACAGAGTATTTAAATTGATAAATTGCTGTTGCTATTTGGCAAACAAACTATTGGCTTTTTTGGGTCCTTAATGAAGGTATCTTAATTGATATTCAGTTTATAGATTCAGTTGCTTTTATTAGCGTCTGGTTTACTTTTGTACACTTAGCTAACTCTAATTCAAAACCGTATAATATATTTATAGCAAGATATCATGATTTGATAAATTTCACCATTTTTGGCAAACTATATATTATATTATCAATAGTAACTGCTAATTGTTGTCTAGCTAACTAGTTGTTTGACAACTGAAAGTAGATAGACAATCCTGTTAGTTCAACATTCAAATGGTAAAATGAATGTAATTTTTGCTCTCTCGTGGTTAATTGACCTATCTAGAGAGTCTACTGTACCACATACCCAAACTAATTGTCCCACATGCAGCTTGAAATTATGCAGCAGTATATCCGGGACGTCGCTATATCTTACGATGCATCGTCTAAAGTCGTGTTTGATCGTCGGTTTTCACTGGTCAGTTGTCTGCCGATCTTCTGAAGTTTTCAACAGCATAAGGAGACTGTTACGATCTCCTCACGTCTGCCGTTGGTTTCATCAATCGAGTAGAAGAGGAATATTACCCGGAGAATATGAAATGACTGATCCTGAAAATGAAGATGACGTCGTCAACCTTACATTTGTTGATCGTAATGATGACGAACATAAAATCAGAGGCAAGATTGGTGACAATGTTCTGTATTTGGCACACAGATATGGCATAGAGTTGGAGGGTGCTTGTGAGGCATCTTTGGCTTGCTCAACATGCCACGTGTATGTCGAGGGCGATTTCTATAGAAAACTATCAGAACCGTTAGAAGAAGAAGATGACATGCTTGATTTGGCGGTTTTCCTGCAAGACAACTCGAGACTTGGTTGTCAGATAGTATTGACTAGAGAGATGAATGGTATGGTATTGAGGCTTCCTCGAGCTACGCGTAACTTTTACGTAGACGGTCATGTACCAAAGTCCCACTAGCGCATTCAAACGAATTGTAATTCAAATTATGTCCGGTTATGTTATACACGGCCATTGTGAACAGTCTAACGCGCGCTATGTTATCCATTATTGTGTGTGCGGTACTGTACTGTACTTAGTTCTGTTATTGGCATTTGTTCAACGCAGTGGAGATACGTTTAAGAGTAGAAATCACCCTTTCTGGTTTCATACTCAGCTGTCGCACCATGCCACTGTTTCTGATGTAGAATTTTTCGTCTCTGGTGTTTAGCACAGCTGAAAAGATGTAGTAACGGTTCTTCTTCAATTGCTTGCATCTTGGGCATTGCCGAGTAAGGGTAACTGTGTTTGTAAGGTTAAATCCCGTTGGCACTGATGTTGTATATGATCGAACGTCACTGAGCGTTAGTTCTTCCTGCCCATCGGTCCTGTTAACAACTTCCATAACCTTCCCCTTGTATGCTACAGACAACCACACTAGAGTTATCTAGTTTGGAAAACTGAGCCATAAAACTTACTGATGCTGTCCTGGCAGACATGGTCTTTGATTCTTAGCCTCACACATCTACACATAGATAAAGGCTGATTAAATGAGCCATTCGATGAGATGTGCTCAGGCTGTGCTGGTGATGCTGAAGAGGAAACAGTTGGAGTGAATTGGGCGTGTCTTATTATGTCAGGCACATCTACAAATTCGGGTCCAACAAGGGAAGTCACTGGCGGTTCTGATTCCAGTTCAACACGGGAAGTCATTGGGAGTTCTGGTTCAGGTCCAACACGGGAAGTCACTGGGGGTTCTGTAGTCACCTCTTCATCTGTCACCTCTTCATCTGTCGGTGCTTGTGGTGTTTGTGGACTTGACTCTGGACAATTTGTTGCATCATCAGCCACTTCTGGATTGACAGGGATAACATTAGCAGGATTACATGAAGCTTTAATCTCATCTCATGTCCTTGTAAACACTTACTTGCAAATGAATAAAATGCAGCATCAGACCAGTTGTCACTTTCATCAACAGTTTTCAGGGAGAAAAAGACTAGTATTCCTGGAGTGCAAATACTACACCTGAAGATGAGTTTTTCAGGTGTTCCAGCTGGTTGTGGATTATCAAGAGAAGAGGGAGATTGTGGCAGGACATCTTCAGGCTTTACTGCAACTTGCATGGTAAAGTTCTTACTGAAGCTAGATCGATCTGTGCTTATCCTGACATCGTAACGGGAAGCTGGAGACAACAGAATAACCAATATGTTACATGAAGTTTGAAGAAATCCATTTTTGTACCTCGTCCACTTTCTTGGTCATCTCCGGGAGCTGTCCATGTCATCGTAACAGCACCATTACTGCATGTCAGTGAGGGTTGGATAATTCTCAAATCAACCACATTGTTTGGTTTTATGTTGTCTGGCTGTGGCATTGCTGTATCTCCATACCCTGTTGCTGGAAATGCCCCTGCTGCTTGCATCCGAGTAAAAGCAGTTACTGCTGGTGGTTCGATGAGTGAACGTCCTTCTTCTTCTAACAATTCAGGTGGTAGATCTTCAGATATTTTTGTTGATGCATATGTTTGTTGAGGCTTATGTGGCAATTGATGGTTCTTTGTTGCAGTAGCTGTGACATAAACATTATACCAACCATCACCTGAAATCTCATTGAAAGTAGCTCTATAGCCACCCTTGCCCCTTGAAATGTCGCCACCTGATAAAGACATAGATCACTATGAGCAGGATAGGTTTAGTTTACTTTACTTAAAGGATTAGATGAGTAGATTATTCATGAATAACATGGCCATGAAACATGTAAGACATCAGTTCTATTTTGCCATTTACGGTAATTTGTAGTGTTTTTCATTTCTCTCATTTCTTTCACTGTATAAGTCTGTTAGACAGCTACTTACCAGTGCACATTTCAGTGATGCATTGGCAAACAATACCTAATCTGATAGTTGCATCAATGACCACACATTTAGTTTACCTGCATATGCGTGTAGTTGGATGGAAACTGGTGGCATGTTTTGTCTAGTCACTAGAGCAGTAACATTGGCTCCTTGCACATGTATGTTTCCTTGCTTGACTTCTGCCCAGATGTAATATGGTGTAAGTTTAGTCAGAATCTTTGTGTAAATCTTGATTGGGTTTTGACCAACCGACCTAGATAATGCGAGAGCAGATAGAGAGACTACAGTGTCACTCATCCTGTTCACCACTTCCATAGTCCAGGTTCCATTCTAGTACAAACATGTGTTACTTACTTGAAGCCAAGAACCCTAATTACTATTAAAATACTATTATCCAACTACTATACAGCTACTTCCAGCAACAGTTATAAATCATCTTCATTACTATAAATCAATTAGAGAGTAATTAGACATCAAATGGTTTCTTCATTGAATTGTGGAGAAGTGACCTACCTCAGCATGCTTGGGAATGTTGTATTGGCACATGTGAAATAATTTGGAGCAAGAATATCCACGAGTTACTTTTGTTCTATTGGGAGCTCTAAGCTTGAAGTCCAAAGCACTGGGGTCAGGAGAGATTGATCCCATCCAGCTGATATAGAACACTGTGTGGTGTCCAACTGAGGAATCCATAGTAACTTCTTGAATCCACTGTTGATTTAGAGACAGATTGAACATGCCTGTGTACAAATGTTGCAAGCGGTTGCTGTCACTGTCTTGAGCAATTCTAATGAGAGCATCAACAATTCTATAGGGCTGACCAGGCTAAACGAGTGACAACAGAAGTTACACCTACTGTAATTCCAAAAAAAGCAACATGACTAACCATTTCTGACTCATAGAACAGTTTTCCAGGTCCTCTATCACGCTGACATATTTTCATGAAACTATCTCCCACTGCTTGACTGCCGATTGCTATTCCATAGACTACAACCTGTGCTGTGTCAACTTTTTCAATGAGTTTAGTTTGATTGAGGTAAGGTCCTGGTCCTTCAGTCTCACTGCTGGCAGTTATGACCACTATGTTCTGGCCAGGCACCGCAGCCTGTCTTAAAAGTTTAAGAGCTTTTTTGATTCCCATGACAGGAACGGATGTTGAACCCTTCAAGTTCTTGTGTGTAGGAAGTGAATCCAGAAGAAGCTGCTTGTTCTCTAGTGAGGAAAGTGGTACTAGTGATTTGCTGTAGCGCTTTGCATGGTTTCCAAAACCGATGACGGCAATTCTTGTGTTTTCTGTAGCATCCAAAACGAAGCTCCTGAGTGCCTGCAAACACATAGTTACTAATTTAGGTATAGCTAGACCGGGTCTAGAGTATTTCCAAAATGAAACAACGATACCTGACGAACAGCCGTCAGGCGATTCCCCTTCATGTTTTCAGACGTGTCCAAAACAATGGCATAGTTGTTGGCCAAGGTGAGATCAACGAAGAGAAGAAGAGCTGCTAGTAGCGGACAGGCACACAACAAGTTCATGTTCACCTTGCACTAAATTGATGACTTGACGACGGAGTGTAGTTTGCCAACTAACTAGGCGGTACACCCTGCAGACCACTTTTTTCTATTTTGACCTCGGTGGCTGTGATGTCGCGGTGACGAAACCCTTTGCACACCCACGCACTTCATTGTAGTTTCCGGTTCGTCCAGAGTTGGCGGCAACATTTCCTGGAATTAGGAAGAATTGCAGAACAACACAATCCAGACTTATTTCTAAGAAGTTGTCATTGCTCATCTTCTTGACGGCCCTCGATCATACCTAGCTATATTAGACTGCCTTGCTAGATTATCACGTGATCACTGGTAGTCTGATACGTCCTGTACCGGACGTCTGCTAGTGAAGGTCAAGATTGCAGGTAACTGCTTCGATATTGTGTCATTTGACGTAAACAGAGACCTTGGTTTACGTATTCACTTGTAGATACGTAGCCGGAAGTTCAATGCATGCACACTAGATTGTGATCATCACAGTGATGTTCGTGTTGGTGTTACATTCACTTGGACTTTCTAGATGCCGACTGGAACTCCGGTTATTTCACGAATTCGGCATGCATAGATAGAGATCGAAAATTATAGTTATCAATGTGCACGTGTGTGGCTACGTCATCAAGAAACCACTCGTGAACATACAATTCTGAGATTGAATTATTGCATGCGTTATCCTTAATTAATTAAGCTTTCTTAGCGATATGCAACGGTCTCAGTGTGTATAATTTTTTAGTTTGCTACTGTTAAATTTGCAGTGAAGTTATGGACTAACAATGTATTTTACTAAAAGGTTTACTCATTAATTAATTAAATTCAAACACACCTGATTTCATTAGGAGTAACATTAGCCACGCCTAGATGAAATGACCCGTATAAAAATGGTGGATAAGCATGAAGAGCTGTTGAAAACAAATCTCGCCGTGTCAGCGTTGGTTATTGTGTCCGTGTTTTTGTTCGTTGGATTGCCCATGTGGTGGAATACAACGTCGGTCTACAGAGCAGATCTTCCGCTCGGAGCTATTAGTCGTTTATCTAGCCTCAAGGTATAGGAAATAAGCTGTAATTTTCATTCTCTATCTTGTGTTCAGTAAGAATCTGTCCGACAGTTAGTCAACGCATCTTTATATTTTCATTTAATTTATGTGAAAAATGTAAGTTTGTTAGTAAGACATGTCAAAAAGACCCGAAGAACACAACGTAGCCTAGGTTTTGAAGTCTGTTCTTTTTGAACACATGAGTTGTAGCTAAGATTTACTAAAGGTACATGTAGAGTCTCTTCATCTGGAAGACTAATGAACCATGTAGCAGAAGGGACTGTACACACAACAACTCTCTATTTAATTTTGCTGCAGGTAATTTGACTACACTATGTCAGCAGTGTTACAGGTAATTCGACTACACCATGTCATGCATCCACCAGGTCATGTTTAATTCTTTATCAAAAAAAGTTTACCATGTTTAATTAGGCATATAGTATGTGTAACTTGCAGTGTGACTGCTTGCCTCTAGTAGGCCATTTATAAAAGGTTTTTATTGTGATAGATTTCACATTTTTGAAGGTGCACTGATGGCAGTAAATTACCATATTTCTTTGATTAAAACGGCGCCCTCAAATAAACGCCGCATTTCATGTATTGCTTGTATTTTTAAAGAAAAATGGTAGACTTCTTTTGAGGCATACATGAGGCAAACATTTCTTTACCACCACTCGGATCACCACACGACATCTCAAATTGTGAAATGCGTACCAGTAAAGTAAGTGTTGTTCTCTTGAAAAGGTGTCAAACCTACGTATAGCGTAACAGTCCTGAAGCACAGACAGAGCCTTTAACAAATAAACGCTGCCCTTGAATAAACGCCTTCCTTGTTTAATGGTACTGTAGTTTAACTTGGAATAATCGCTTGATTGTTCGTGTCTCAAACACGAATCTTTGATTTAGATCAAGAAACTAAGAATTTTCCTGATGGAAAGTTTGCTAATTCCAAATAATGAAAAAATTGGTAGATTATATTGTGTCTAAGGGAAGTAATCCGGTATCTAACCTGATTCAGCAACTTCCCGTCTTGGAAGTAAATAAATGCAATTGGTAATGAGGTTGAAGGATTGTAAAGCCATACTAGATTTTTGAAGCACTACTGGCAAGTTTGTGTAACTATGTGGTTGTGTATTGAACAACCTTCACCAGTTACCTTGGTGTCTAGTTGCTGCTGCAGATGTCATTTACGTGTCGTTTTGTTGTATTTTCTTTTGGAATAGCCTCATTATGAAGTGAACATAACTCTTATCATTTCTAAAGCCGAGATGAGATCTAGTGCGACAATTATCGGAAAGTTATTGGATTTATTGACTGTCAGCAAGACTTCAGGTACTGCTTCATTAGACTGTGTATGCACTATAAGCTAAGACCATGTATTAGTGATCATGCAGTGATTGTTATAGACCAAACAGTCTGCAGTTATGTTATTGTTTTTTGCTCATTCACATGGTTATAGGTGTGCTTGTTTGTGTTGTCTGTGTGCTTGTTTGTGTTGTCTGTGTGCTTGTTTGTGTTGTCTGTGTGCTGTTTTTTCTGTGTCTTTGTCTATTTGTGTACATGCTTGCTGGTGTGTCTGTTCTTTTTGTCTGCGGTGTATGACATGTAAGAAGCACAAATTGACATCATGACATGTCATCAATCAATACTCTGGGAACCATTGACTAAGCATTAAGTTTTAAATGCACTACTGGTTTCTTTCAATTTCACTATTAATTAAACATTACTTATGTAATGTTATGTAATGTTATGTAAGTACAGTCACCCTACCCCTATAACGATATCTCCGTTTCACTCTAACATATCCTTATAAGGGTAATATTGTTATAGAGATAATGCAATCTGAACCACTGTCTGTGCACAAGTTCTTACTTTAAACTATACTTAGTGACATTTAAATGTTCCAACTGTTTAGCCTAATTAATCACAGTACACTAGTCATTGATCCACTGGTCCAAGGTTGCTTGTTGGTAATGAACAGAAGTAACCATTCTGTCTAATGAAGACTTGATTTCATCAGTTGCCTGCAGAAGTTCCTTGTTCTTTAGTATAGTTAAGTTCTGAGATAGGAAAGTGGAAATGGCTCGAATATGGCAACGGGCATCTCGAAGAGTGATTACGGGAGGGTCAATGTTGTCTACTGTGTCTTCCGCATCCTCCGCAGCAGCACTTGACTCCATGTTTGTTATAATGCACACGCGCAGCTTGCATTTTTAAGTGCCTTGCAGTACTGTGTGCACTTTTAGCACATTAATATCAATGAATATCATTATACAACTACTACAGACGCGTTTCGTTTCAGCGGCAGAAATCGAAATAGGGGTAATATCGTTATAAAAATATTGTTATAGAGAGATAAAGTTTTGTATTTTACGGTATCAGGAAATTTTGGTTTCAGCAGCTTTTATCGTAATAAGGTAATATCGCTATAGAGGTTATCGTTATAGAGGTAGGGTGACTGTACCTATGTATAAAGTCAATGAAAGCATCGAATTTGCTTGTATAATGCTGGATTTGCCAAATACCAGGCATGGACCTACTCATGAGTTCATGTAGGAGGGTACTATACAGGCATTATTTAACAGGATTTGCATAACAAATTGTACATCAATTCATGTCTGTTGCAAATGGAACCAAAAGTCATATCCGATGAAACTGTGATGCATGCATGATGGGGATGTGCTATACACCTACAGTGTATTCAGTGAGTACTGAGCAGAGTTTAGGTCAGGCGTCCTTATAGAACAGGAAAGAGCTGCTACCTTGATAACCTGTTACACCAATTATATTAACTTCAATGATTCTATTTTACAACTTAATTAATATGTATCCAATAGGTATGTACGCAAAGCATCTGTTTGGCCTGAGCTTCATCCATCTGAAATGGCTCTGATATGCATACAGTCTTATTCTTCACTTTCCAAATAACTGATTTGCTTTGCTGTGCAGTTTTTAACTACACCAAGATTATTGTGAACATATTTTGAAGACAGACATAGAACATAAAGACATATGAGATATATATTGCAGATTTGGAGCAGTCTTCAGAATGATTAGTGAAATCCCAGAAGTGGACGTTGTCTTAATCACTATCAACCTGGATATGACTACAAATTATAGGCAAAATTTGTTGGACTTAATGTGTACAGAAGATACAGTAGACTTGAGTAAGTCTCTTTATTGCCCCTGCCATTTCCTGGATGTCTCTTTGGATCGTCGAAGAGATATTTGGAGAACGGCAGGAATGGTGAAGATACTGGCTTGAGTGTAAGGATACAAACAAAGCCTTAGGTGTTGTTGTTGATACGCTGATTGTTGTTGACACATCACTGGTGTAGGCCAAGTAGATTTGTTAATATACCTTGGTACCTTGGTATTGCTAAATCAAATGATTGCTACTCAGATCACATTTTCTGTACTGTTAATTACTAATTATGTGAAGAAGCACTAAAGCGCTAAACCCTAGACTGCTAGCTTGGGCAACATGGAACAGCTACTTCACACTAGAGAAGAGACATGTGCAAGTAGACTGCCAGGTGTACAGTACAATGCGCTGCTAGACTGCCAGGTGTACAGCGCACTGCTAATTAACATGGAGAGTGTGAGAAGGAGCCTAGACACATTGACTAACACTTTGGAGCAGCATACTAATTAACACCAGCGATAACAATGATTGCATGCACTGCATTCCAATTGTCCAGCCATCCCTTGGTCAGGCTGTTGGTCTGGCTGTCTACATTGGTATTACTATAACTTTAGTGCATGTGTGCCTTGGGTTGAAAAGAAACAGTAGGCTATGTCCTGGTACAGCACATTAACACTAATGTCATGTCTTTTTACTCTAGATTCGTCTGTGAGAGCTAAGCCACATGGCAGTTATAGTGTCTCAGTCAGGTCAATCAGCGTGAATGAGCTACAGCTTTTCCAAACATGGACTGCATCTATTTCAGGTTTTATTTGCTAGTATATTGGTAGACTGTTTACTTGGATAATGCATTACACGCACATAAACAATTGTTTCTTATTTGTTATCAGAGTTGGATGATGTTTTGTGTAAAACTGTGAAAATTCAACCAGGCAGCTACTTGGTTTACCAAATTTCCAAGAATGTTCACCTTCAGCCTGGCATCCACCAGTCTGTTTATGTGGGCCAGCATCGTTGCATTTTTATCATAACCGAGTTATGTAAGTTTGAACTACTACTGTCATTGCTATTGCTAAATTTAGTTATTTGCTGGTTGTTGCAGTACTTGATGCAGTACCTGATGTTCTACCTCAAGTGGCAGTAGTTTTGAAAAAAATTATAGTGAATACAGATGCAGTGACTACTGCATATTTTGCTGCCACAGATAACCAGAAAAGAGATGTGGTATGATACAAGAATGTTTATTTTATGAGTTGTATTATTTTTGGTCACATTAAGTTAAGCTGTAGTCACTAGTGTTACAATGTAGTACAGCTCAGTATTAAAGAAGTATTCTGTATTTCGGTATGTATTATTTTATTGATTTGTTTCCAATGTCTGTTCTTTGTCAAGTGCAAAAGAGTTGGTTTTATGAAAGTTACTACAAGTGAATGTGGTGATGATTTAAAACTTATTTAGGTGGTCAATTTTCCAGCTGCATGAGTAAACAGTTGATTATGGTTTACAAAAGGCAACATTCATTGTGTTATGTATATCTTCACTGACGTGATGAAATCATTCTAAAGTATGTTTGTGTTATGTTTATGGTGATATCATATTAGCAGTTCAGATTGTCAAATTTTAACAGCAGCTTTAGGGTGTAGTAGGAGTGAATTTACAGACACTAGACACAATTGGAGACAGGGTTAAACATGATGTCTGTACTTGCTGCTAAATTATGTTTTTTGTTGGAAAGTTGTTGAGAGATATTGAGAAGACACAAGATTGAAGTGCTAGCTAGAAGACTATAACCGGCAGTGATCATTATTTAGATGAGTGTACTTTTTTAATGGAATAACAGACTGTCAATAATAATATCCAGTGAACCCAAACATTGTGAGATATATTTGTCAATGAAGTTTGATAATGATTGAATGTTTCTTGGTTGTGTTTTGTTATTTTGTATTAGTAGGTAATTCACTTTTGGTTTGCATGTCTATAGAGAAACTTGTGTGCAAAGCTTTGAGTGTTAGCTTATACATCAACTTTGCTTGTATTTATAGAAACTTCAGGTTGAAGCAGCTACTGCTGTGCGATCAAAACCTGGTAGGTAACTAGAAGTTTAACTTAAGTTTGTTTCGTACTTGAAAACTGGCTGTTGTGAGTTTGTGTTTGTGTTTGTAGGTTATGAGATATCATTCTCGTTGTTGAATCCTGACCCAAGTAGATTTCGAGTGAGTTGGGATATCAGAACTGCCACTTCAGGTACTATGCTATTCAGATTACAGAAGTTTTGTGTCATTAGCTTTCATTTCTACTTGGTTTGTGTGCAGAACACTTGCATTTGTTACTGGATAGATTGGCTGTCATAGGAAATTTTACCGTTGCTTCTCAGGTTTGTGTTGTTCTGACACTACTGTCTACTGTGTTAATTTTGATCATACTTGCAATCTTGGAAATATAATTTGGAGAGTGGATTTATGTTTAATAGGCCAGGTTGGACAAACAGTTATTTGACTAACTAAATTTCTGTTCAGTCATTGCTCTTACAGGTGTTGACATGTACCCATACTACTCATATTTGCTGTATTTTGTTTTATGGTGGGAGTTAGTTATCAGACTTTGGTTATAATGACATGCCATTATCTTGTGGGAGGTTGCACGCTGGTAGTAATCCCATGTACACCATGACTTGACAGAAATATGTGGTTGTTGTCAGAGTAATGTTGTGTGTTTGTGTTCCATGTTCAAACAGGTCAAGCACTTGCGTTAGAACAAAAAATTGTCTGTAAGATGCAGTAGCTATTTGTTAGAAACATCTTCAAAACTTTTTGCTCTTCAAGCCACTGCTTTGAGCAGCCTTATAGTACTGTGCTTCTTGAGTAATCTTTACAATGTTTCTACTGTACCAAGGAATTGCAATTGCTGCTGTCTTTTAATAGATAATACTTGCATTTTGTTTAGGTAGTGCAGGCAACTGTGCGGCATATTATTTTTGTATAATGAAAAATGTAAAGAGAAAGAGGAATTGTGTGTGTGTGACAGGAAAAGTTGATGGCATAACTGAACGTTTTTATGTAATTAAGGTCTACAAAGTCAACTTAATTGAGTAGATTTAATTACTACAAAAGTTTTTTAAAACATGAAAGTTTTAGGAGAACTTTCGTGGGTACTTGAAGTATTCAGCATTAGTGTTGATTATTCTGATAGTTAAACTGTTGTACCTACATTGGACAACTATTATTTGCACAATGTGGCCTTTTGAATATTACTGTCTGAGAAAAAAGTACTCAATTGAATAATGGACTGCCAATGATTGTATGCCACTCTAAGAATGTTGGAGGGTTTTACGTTGTCAATGAATGAACACTGGCATTTGTTTAAGGAAATACTGTACATTATGCTATCAGATGTGTTGCCATTGGCTTGAGAGAGAATTTATGTAAATTGAAATGTATGTTAGAACATTGTTGTGTAGTTTCACTTTATAGATTCTTCGTTATGTGAGCCTTGGTGTAAATCCCAAACTAGACAGCAAAGAGAACCTGTACTACTTGACACAACATGATCTACCACACATAATCAATCCCGTGGAGTCTAGACTTGGTACTAAACTTGTAGTGGACGTTTCTACACTTAGTTGTTTTTTGAGGTTGTTTGTGGTACAGGAACATATGTGTCAAGTAACCCGACCTTAGACTTTTTAGTCTATGTACCAACTCAACATCAGAGTCCTCTACATATAGTGGATGATATGGGTAGGAAGTGATAAATTGTGAATATTGTAATGTGCATGTTAGTGTGTTGTGTTTGCTCTAGGGCATAGAGTGACTTCAAATGCATTTCTTAGTCCTCGTTGGGGCGGGATAATAATTCACAATGTCAACGAAAGTGGTGATTGTGTAATTGAAATGGAGAAAATCATGCCTGTGTTTGTATCACAGCTTCGGCAACTTCTTGGCGTACCAGATCTGGTTGGTACATTTAATTGACACTAACAGAAACAGATAGGGTTGATTCATGGATGGACCAACAGTTAGATGAGTGGGTGGATTCAAACAATGGCTTATTGCAATTACCTGTATTAACTTTTAAATCGGACAGACAACCTGTGCATATACTGCTGTAATGAGTGCTGCAGCATGTGACAAGAGTTGTAACTTTTGCTTTGCTGATAGAGATCACCTTTTCCGGAAATACTGATGTCTAATCCACCATCATCAGGCATTTCTGATTGGGTATGACATAATTTGCACAGACAATATGTTATGTTACCAGATTGCTTCAATGTAATCTGTCAGGAATTGGATGGTCTTTTGCTTCATCGTTGTATGGAAAACATTGCTATGACGACAACAACATTAACTTCGCTGATTCAGCTATTAGAAGAAGTAACAAACATGGTCATCTCTGACCATATCCAGGCTCAGGTCATAAAAGTAATTATGTAAACTTGAAAATGGTATGTTGAACTAATTTATGGGTTGCAGATTGTCAAGGCTATAGAGTCTGTTGCTGAGGTATTGGATATTAGGCCAACCCGTTAGTTAGTTGAATTGATATTTTGATACTTTGTGTATGTAGTCAAGCGGTGTGTGCATGTGTTTTATTTGTCTGTCTGTTTGTTTGTTGTTATTGTTATTGTTGTTGTTGTGTGTGTGTGCATGCACGTGTGTAAGTGTGAATGTGGTTGCAGTGCCAGAATCATTTGAAATCAGGTCGACTCATGGATGCATTTCTTTTGTCTAAGCAAGCCATTGAATCATCAGGTAAGTGTGAGGTAGACTGACATTGGTATGCTTGCTTATGTAACACTGAGTTTTTTGTCTGCATAGAGGCCGCTTTCTTTGATCCTTCAATGCTGACTTTGCTGTACTTCCCAGAAGACCAAAAGTAAGATGTATATATTAACATAAAATATTAATATTACTGATAATACTTCAAATAATGTCGAAGTAATTTACTCATATTATGTGCTGCTCCCCTGAGTTGAAAGTCATAACAAGAAGGTAGATTCTGTAGGCAATTTGGCTTGGGAAAGGCAATGTTGCACAAATGAGAGATTTGGACCAACTCGGAACATTTTATAGATTGTATTGCACATTTAGCAGTCAGACTGAGGGATCACGATGAGGGAGTTGTGAATGGATCTGTATGTTAACTGCTTGCCGAACTCTATTCATTTTGTTTATAGATACTTCCCATCAGACTCAGGTAAGTGCTTAGAAGAGGTTCGTGCCACTGCTGTACTCTAGGATACTGAAACGTTGACAGTAAAATGTATACTTAGCGTTCTGCTCAAGTGGTAGAATTACTGGTAAATATTAGTCTCTTAAGTTGAATTCAATGCACTAAACAGCACCACAACTTAATTATTAAGTTGTAATTAGAGAGAGCCCTGTCATTCCGATCAACTAATTCACTTTCACAGAATGTGTAGCTCTATGTTTTACATGGCATTGGTTGGCCAAGTTTGTACACTAGTAGTATTAGCCTTGATACTAGGCCATCTGTGCCTAACGTGATTGGCTATGTGGTGCATAGTTTAATGTGCGCTGTTATTTGTAGGTTTGCTATCTATGTTCCACTGTTTGTTCCTGTCAGTCTTCCATTGTTGCTATCAACACGTTCTGCATTGAAGCAGCTCTTCAAGAGGAAAGAGAGGGCTGTTGAGGATACAGATGGCATAGGCAACATACAACTAGCTGAAAGTACTTGAAAACAAACTGTCACTCGACAAAAGTAGATGTATTTAATTGAATATTGAATGGTGCAGTTGAGCGACCCTGTAAATATATTGATATTTCCAAGTTGTCTATGAAATGAAAACACCAATACCGTAATTAATTTGACTGCGTTAAATTGGTAAGGTCACTTACTGTGTAGCTGCAAACCTTTATTGCACAGCATTGTGGAGAAACCACGAAGAGCACATGTAAAGGTAGAATGAAACCTGGATTTTGATCAACTTTTGTAAACTGCATTGTGTGTTACTGCATGAATTTATGAGTAATGTTTAGCCTTAAATTTGCTTATAGGCTATAAAAGGCTAACTAAAATTGTTGTAAATTATATTTAGAATTTTTTTATATTCAAGTTTTGGTCCTCTTTAGTTTATGGTAACCAACAAGAGTCCACTGATTAAGAGCTACAGTTTCAATCCTTCAATTGTTTAAGCATAGAAAGTAAATTGAGTTGTTGCCAGTTGTCGTACCATGCATGTACATGTGTAAGTAGATGGTGTAGATAGACTATTGTATGACATCACAAACCTTTGAGTTATTCAGTAAGCACATCAAATTTTTTACTTCCTAGCATTTACTGCAGTCTTTCCAAGGATTTAGTGTATAGCTTACTAACTACAACAGGCTGCTAAGTTATCTGCATAACTAATAAAACAGCTGTAACTGTTGCTGGGATCATTTTTGGTCAGTGTCAGTAGGCACATACTTGTGCAGTTTATACACTCGATACAGTGTTGATACAGAGTGGATCCTAAAGAAGATAGCAAGTGGGTAGAGAACCAGCATTACCCATGTCCATGTTGATTTTCCAAAGAAATTGTCTTCCAGTATATTGAGCCTTAGCAGGGTGTAATTACTATACACACTGTTATCATGACCTTCTAAGTCAATTGTATCTAGCAGCCACATCCCAAAATTAACATATGCTAGAATCAAAGCCAAATAGGCAATGTTAAAGATGCCACAACAGAACTTCACCTCTCTTGGTTTCCGATTGAGAGCCTTTACAATGAAGTTGGACTGAAGAAATGCCTGTAGTATCCAACTTAGTGACGCAGTCAACATCAGTACAGCATAAGAGTTTAGGTCATTATCACCATCTTTTACTAAGCCAGATATAGCAGAATAAATGAGGCATAGACTTATTCCAAATGTTCCAAATATTGTGGTGATTAATAGAACTTCGTCCAGACTAACATTTGAGTTCACTGCATCATTCGATTTAAGCAGAATGAGACCAGTCAGGCAAACAATTTTTGCAATGGCAGAAACACTGATGTTGAATACTTGGAAGACATTACCTGGATTATTGTCTCGTGACAGATAATGTAGGAGGATGATCATGAGAACAAATAGTCCAAAAACCGTCAGTCCAATGATAGTTGGTATAGCCAGGTTCAGCTTTCTTCCATTACCAGTTTCTCTATTTGAAGTGGAAATATTGCTTTGTACTGTTGGGAATGCAAGTATGAGGTTGTTACTTTCTCTATAGTGTTTGGCTGCTATCCAATATTCTGCCAACATTGCTGATGACGTCAAAGTAAACTCTAAACAAAATGGATAGAGATAGAGACTTGCATCGTGAAATAAGTCATGGTAGTTGTCATTGGTTAAAGTGCAGTTAACATGAGATGAAGGGCCAAGATATTTTGAAACGACAGTCAAATTACTAGATTCTCTTCTTGGAAAGCCTATTTTGCTTTCCAAAAACGTTGTAAGGTAGAGAACAACGTTGGTTGTAACTGTGTGATACAGAAAAATACCATTGATGAGATGCTTGGAGAAAACACTTTGTTTACGACACCATGCAATGAGAACAACTTGTAAGGCAATGAAGATGATTTTGATAACAGCATATGCTTTAGATACTGGTGATGAACATGTATACGTAAACAATGCCATGGCATGGAAGAGAGCAAGGAATTCACCACCCATGGCAAAAAAGCAGAGGCCATAAATCAGGTAATTTCCAACATGATGGACAGGCTGATCACTACCTTGAGTTTGTTGCTTTCTATTTTCATAAATGGAATAAGCAATAACGACAACAATCCACACAATACTCAGTAGCATAGATATGAGGCTGAAACCATCAGAGTATACAAACTCATCCAAGGTATCTTGTTCAGGATGCTCTTCTTGTTGCAGTTTGATGAATCGACTGACTTGCAAGCTCACACCGACTGAAAGCAGAAGAATGGAATAAGCTGCAATCCACATTTGACTTTCGGCTGGAGAAGAGGTTAGAATTTGGTCATCCGCATGTTGTCTACCACTTCTGCGTGCACTTGTCATTAAGGTGTCGTGTGTAGGGGTCCAAAGAGGCCTCCCTTCATGCTGTGCTCGATCCATCCTTTGCTAATTATCATACAAATGTGCACTCCTGTAACCTGTCGGGCTTTTGCTGAAACAGCTGAAAACACTTGGGAAATCTCGTGACTCTGTTTCAAGCAAATATGTCTACTCCCACAAGTTTACTGGATGGGTGTGGCTTCTATTTCTTCAGAAACACGCCTGAAGGTAAAGTGTAATGCAATTGGCACAAATTTAGAATGATTGGTTCTCAAATAGGCTTGCCTGTAAAATGTTTTTGGAATTGACTTCCTGTTGTAGGTTCCACTCCCCTCTCATTCTGAAATAGAAACCACTCCCCTAGTGACATAGACCTAGAGCATATATTCAGTAGAAACATGATCAATTGTCTGACCGCAATTCACAATAACTGACACAGAAAATAGCGTGTGTGACCACCATTGAGGACAGTTTGCAAACTAAGGCTGTGTGGGCATTTGTCGTCACTCTCACTGTAGTTTTCACAGGATGAGGATGCCAACAATTAGTAAACTTAATAAGAATCATAGTTGTAATAAAGTTATCATTTGTTCTAGTGTATAGAAGTATTTGACAGTAAAGAAACAGTTAAGTTACTTGAGATATGCTTCAATACATTATTTGGTGTATCTAAAGATTGCAATACACGGTGACAGAGAGGAGCTGTTTTGTGGCACCGTGGTTCAATCATTGCTCAGAGGTATGTATGTTTTCAGATAGTCTACACCATGCACACGACAAATTGTATTCAGTATTCAAATTTGCATTTGTCTAATAAATGGTTCTCTGCCATTTCATGAAATCAAATTTGTTAGTGTTAAGTCAAATTCGATGCATTAATTAACTTTTTGCAAGTTATATCTATTGCACAGGACCTTTGAGAGCGGACTATGAACTAAGTGATCTGAAAATGCATGGTGTAGTCTACTAATGTATGTCACACACCTTTGCAACTACTCTCTGTAAAGTGCAGCACATCATCTTGATGTCTCTTGTAATGTATGTGAGAAGCTAGTCACTAAAATGTAGCTTTCCAATCAAGCAGACAACTTGTGTGTTTGTATCTTACCATATAGCTGCTTTATTGTTAGAAACACAATCAGCAACAATGGTGACATGTTTAATTGTCGACATCAACATCATACTACAGAAGTACTGTTACAGGGGGTGGAGTGACTTGCAAGGTGGGGGAGGGGCATGAAAGGACATTGGAGTACATGAACTATGCTGAGCTTTCAGTAGCACTTCCTGTTGGGGAGCACTTTCTGATGTTGAACTCTATTACCTTACACTCCTCTTAGGCAACAGAAAGCTCTTATACACATTTATAGGTCTGAACACTGTCATATTGGAGTACAAAAATTCAAATATTTTCCCCAAAATTGCTTTGCAGTTGTTGATTGTCAAGTTGGGGGGGGGGATTCAGCTCAGCTGCCACTGTGTTATCCAATACAAAGTCCATGTAGGTACACCATAAATAAGGGTGAGTGTTATGGTAGATTTTGATGTTTGTGTAGGTGCTACAGAACCAAGTGTTATTGCTGCCAAATCATTTTTGGCTTTGAGCATTTATGCAATTCTCAAATATTCTTACTCAAAGGAAGCATCTTGGAAGAGCATAAGGAAACAGGCCCTAAAGGCATGCTAATCCAACTACTGTGCATATATAGTGTCTTTAGATATCAAAATAAATCAAACAATTGATACAATTTTCTCTACTGTACATATAATGTCCATAGACGTTAGACTGGCCAAGTTACTGATAAATCCGTTAACTGAGAGGTTAGTCTGACCGTTGTCCTTTTGCACTTTGACTGTCCTTCTGCTTTGCTTTGGCACTTCGGGCAAATTGCTTTAGCTGTAAGTCAAGTCGATAACGACTATAGTTATAGTGATGACGTGCCAGTTATAATAGCTGTACATGCATGCATGCAGTAAATAAATGTATGCTCATTAATTAATAATTAATTATAATCAATTAATTAATCAAGACTAACAAGGAAGAGGATAGATACCACACACATGGGGCGACCATGAATCATAAATCCATTTGTTTCAGTTAATGCTCTTGTGGCTACGGCTTCACTTGGAAGACCAACAAATGCTTGACCTTTCATCCGCCCTTCAGTCATCACTTGAATATTGAACCTAAATCACAAGACGGTTATTTAAACATTAGTAGCCTTGCCACAGCAAATTACATCTACAGTTTGGTATCCTGGTAGGCATCATAAACACGACCTATTTGGTTGATTTGTTCTTAGACCAAATGTCCAGCAAAAGTACATGTAACAACAGTAGTTCTTCGAGTTTATAATAGTGACATCAGTGTAAATCTTGCAGTGTTTAGAACTCCTCGCTTGTTTTTGGGATAAAAAAGAGACAACAACAATACTGTTTGTTGTTTTTATAAACATAATGCATGTTTCCTTAGCCCCATGATGACTATGGCAAAAGAAGAATGTTGAGCGGCTTTGAAGAAAATGACCAATTTTCCTTCTCATGCAAAAGTAAATCATGCAGTTTGATGGCCAGGAAACAGTTTTAGTTGCCAGTGACCGGTGATGAGCTTGTATTAGGTAACTGCATTAGTTGTAGCTATAGTCATTGCAGACATCCACAATACCCCTGCTGCTGCTGCAAAGCATGCAAGTCATCATGCAGAATTAATTGTGCGCTTTGAAACTTTCCACACAAACAGCACGATTTTCTTCTCTGCACAACATTCTTCTTTAACCGTATGTCTTGGGTAAGCAACAGTTGGGAGTGTCTTGATTACATGTTTTTAGACCAAAGTGCAGAAATTAAGCATGCAATACACAAAAGATTGCAAGGCTAGCATCTAGCAGCATGAATTCAGGTGGTAAAACGTCTTAACCAGAAACATGTTCAGACTTAGTCTCAAAAGTCATGTCACCTGGTGAAGTACAGAGCATGGTGTTTGTTGTCAATGTGAAGTAACACTTTACCACACTTTACTGTGGTTGTTAAAATTTTCTGAAGATACTGTAATTGACGTGACAGAACTCTATGCACATCTAGACCCTTGTTCAATCTGTCCCATTGTGTTTGGTTATAAGAAATAGTTTTCCATGGCTGCCCACCTCATCGTCAATGGACTAGAAAACCAAGTACCAAGTATCATGCTACACTCACCAAAGCATGTCTTCATCAGAGTGCTGGTTGATGTACCGTCCAAATACACGACTCAGATCCTAAAGACCAAACAAACATGATCAGTGAATTCATACTTTGACATACACTAATTGACGTGGACAGGCATACTCTTTCAGTTGTTTTCCTGGAGAGATTTTTAACATAGAGACGACTAGCTGGCTGTCCAGGTGAATAATTTTTGAATGCCGAATGCATCTTTAATTCTATTATCATACACAAGTCTCACAAATAATGTATTTCCATCTGACATGCGATCAAATGACAACCATTTTCAGATAAGCGATTTTCTTTAAGTTCTATTTCAGTCACAACTCCACCACCAAAGTGCTTGTCTTCATCCGCTGTCTGTTCTTTACTGATGCATGGTGGTGGGACTATTTTACCAAACCCCACAGTGCCTGCTATTTCATCTGGTGTTTGTTCTGGGTTCTGATCTAGTTTTTGTGCATATTCAAGAGTAGCACCAATCAGCAGATGCAGACTAGCCTTTCTTGTCTGTAATTAGACGGAATGTACCAGTAGCATTAATGATCTACACATCACAACACAAAGCAATAACCTCTGTGGGGCGTTCGAAAACCTTATCAGTGCCAACAGACAACTTCCTTCGTTTGATTTGAGGAGGCTGTTTGTCTGTAAGTGTGAAAACAGCAGGTACAGGTCTTCGCTTACGATGTTTTGTATTTGGGATCACTCTGTATAAGATAACTACTATATACAAGCCAGTACAAACTGATTAAAACATGAGACAGACATTGAGGGTACAGGCTGAGACTTAAATTCTTCATCAGTCTCCATCTCTGACTCATCACTCTCTACATCGTATTTTCTTGCGGGAGAAACCGGAGGAGAGAGCTGTAGTGAAGGTTCACTGTTTGCCTACAACACGTCATGTACTAAACTTTGTTGGTGTAAGATCATAAGTAAGGACAGAAAATATGATAGTAAGAAGACTGATGAAACAGCAGCCAACATGCGTGCACACACACACACACACACACACACACACACACACACACACACACACACACACACAGCTGTGCTTTTGTATGTACTAAAAGCCATTGCTGTTATGGCAATAAAACCATGAATAAACACGAAGCATCTCCAGTAAAACCTTACAACACAACCGTGATCTCAGCAATGTCACCTTATATGGTACTTATAATTACATCATCCCATCATCCCATCATCCCATCATCCCATCATCATCATCATCATGCAGTCAGTTGTCGGGACTTGGACTGTTCATGGCGTTGGCATGGCTTGATAAGCTTTCTCCATACATTATTGGTCGTTTTTTTTTGCTTGAGTTTGCCATCTGTTAATCAGGGAGACATCTGAGCTGTTATGGGAAACTTTTGCCATTGTCATTCACCATAAAACTGTTTGCAAAATCATGAAGTGAAGCTAGCTCTTGCAATTGGCTAGTATCACTCTCTTGGTACAACACTAATGCTGTCCAGTAGGTGAGGACAGGCCAAGACATGCTGGCATCAGTGTCATACTGCAGTGGCTGATCAGATGAAATCTCTGCCCATGGGTGATGCTAGTCTCGCGTAGACAGACCCCTTTCAGCTGTGTCACAGCAAAAATGGGTCTGGTGAACAGCCTTTGATGTTGCTGTGTGCCGCATAGCCAGAAATCGACTATCTAAAGACCGGATTTGGTTTCTTAAGCGCTTCACTAAAGACCAGACTGGTATGCACACAGTGCAATCCTATAACAACTCAAAGACTACAGCTAGAGTTGTTGCTGTTTGTGAAATCTGCATGTCTACAGCAGCAATTAAACGTGGCTGCGGGAACGTTGACGCCGACAGGCTTCCATCTCCTAGGCAATCTGTCATGATCGACGTCGTACGTAGCATTGTGCGCTTGTGTCACAATAGAGACTGAATGCGAACGTATTGCAAACGTACTCGATGTAAAGCAATGCACAAAACACATGAGATGATTACCCAAACACAGAAAGACGACTCATCTTGTGTTTCGATGATGTCAGCTCTAAGCCCTTCCAGATCACTTTAGACGTCAAACAGCATCGAGTATGTTCGCATCCATTCAGTACGTTCGCATTCAGTCTCTGTTGTGACATGAGCGCACAATGCTAGACGTACAACGTTGATCATGGCTGCATGAAATCGAAGCCTGTTAACGGCAACGTTCTCGTGGCCGTGTTTAATTGCTGCTTAGACATGCAGATTTCACAAACAGCAACAACTCTAGCTGTAGTCTTTGAGTTGTTCTCTACGTAACAAAATTAATAGAAGCTAATGAGATAGGATTGCACTGCGTGCATACCAGTCTGGTCTTTAGTAAAGTGTTTAAGAAACCAAATCTGGTCTTTAGATAGCTGTTTCTGGCTACGCGGCACACAGTGACATCAAAGGCTGTTCACCAGAGCCATTTTCGCCTGAAAGTTTATGACGAGGCAGAAAGGGGTCTGGCTACGCGAGAGTAGGGTGATGCCACAAGTCACCATCTGGGAATAGTCCCTCAGACCTTGTAACAGATATTTTATTTCGTTCTGCAAAAATACTCAGACTCACCCTCTACACCAGAAGAATCTAGTGGGGTTATTGGTTTAGCTAGTCACCGACAGCCCAACCCATGCCACAGGTTGTACCGATTTTCATAAGCGAGACAGCACCTGACCTGACACACACTTATAATTACATACAGCGTCTATATAATATAATGTACATAAAACACTGGTGGCAATGTATGTCATCCAGATTAGTTACATGTACGTTATAATGAAGAATTCTTAATTATATATACAAATGTTAGGTATCTTGTTACGGTACATCTTGTACTCATTCAACCGATGAAGGTTCATGAACCAAACTTTTTTAAAGAAAATACATTGCTTCCTTGTGCTGCGCAACAAAGTCTCTGTAAATCAGTACACATACAATAACATACCAAGTTAGGTGGCAGAAGTGTTGCTGGGCCAAAAGGAGGAGGAAGGTTCATTTTGTTCATGAGATGTAGTACCTAATCACACATCAACATCCACATGCATAGTGTAAGATGTTAATCTCAGCTGTGTATTCATGTACCTGCTCATAGAAACCAGTCACACAAGCAAGAGCATGGGATATGTTAACAAGAGTGTCAATGGTTGGTGGTGGATAAGCATAACGAAGACTTCTTGTCCGTGGATACGTTAACCTAAAAACAAAAAGCAACATTCCCATCATAGTAAAAATGGCACACATAAATGTGTCATACCCATGTTGTGGGGCAAGAGCATCAGTCAGTGGTAAGGTACACTGAGAATTACAAGACTCATTGTCTGCTTGCAGAGACACCTTGTCTTTATCATGTTTATTCTTATAGTTCCAACCACTACACACAACAAGTTAATCCATATAGGAAAGCGAGTGTCTAAAAACCCGTGCATTTACTGTTTTGCTTGCTCTTGAGTTTGAAGCTTTATGTGACCTGCATTGGCAAATTCTATAACTAGCTGACTACCAAGAATTTTCAGTTGATGAAGCCTTGACATGGCCTAGAAACAATCAAGTTTAGTTACTAATCATGTATTTGTCATGCGACATCAAGATCGTCTGACAAGTTTCTCGCATAAGTAACTGACACTAATTTATCTATTGTTAGTCCATTCACCTATTCTAGTCCACTTGCTAGTCTCTGCCCATCTTTACATAATTCTTCTGTGTCTGCTGGCCTGTTGTACATGCGTCTGCACACCCTCATGCAGGCAACTGCCTATTGTCTATGTGGCTGTCAATACATACATTTGAAGCAATAGTACAATACAATACTTAGGGTGCATTCGAATACTATAGCATTTTGCATTCAATTATCCAAATCCGGCATTCGGTTATCTGAACTCTGCGTTCAATCATCCGATTCAGGCAATCAATTATCCGTTGCTAAAGGCTGTGCAATAACATGAAAAATTAAATAACTTACATAGTCTGCGGTTGGACAGCTGCTCAAATATCATCATTCATCAGCTGTCTAGACGCAATAATTGTGTAATTAATCTTGACTTTAGCGTAAATTAGTGTGTGTGTGTGTTGTACAGTGTACGTTTGCTTGGCACTATTCAATCTTGATATCCCACGTTTCTGCGGAGGTTTAATTAAGCTGTTGTGAGCAAACTAAATCTACATATCCAGGAAGCTTACAACGCCATGCTCTGTCCATCGGTTTTGTGCGTGCTGCGTGATACAGTGCAACAGTTCCATATACCAATAAATGTGTTGTTGGCGGGTGTTTAGCTAATCAAAGAGCTCTAATTTCACTGATTATTACTTTCCCACCTTAATTAAATGTGGGTGAGCATCATAGAAAGACTTCATGAAAGAAGTGTGCACTGTTTTGACTTTACCTATCAGACTGAAAGAATTATTGCTATAAGTTTGGTACTTCTATGACAGAACCTCGAACAATCAACTGCCTGACTTGCATAATTGAATGCAAAATACTATAGTTCCAGTTCTAGAACTGGAACTGGCAGAACTGTTGGAACTCTTGCTAGCAAACAAACGTTTAGAACTGTCAGCAAGTTGAGCATGAGCAATAGACTCCGACGTCATGGTAAGCGTCGATAGAAGTAGAGTGGAGTTTCTACTCCATTTGTTCTAGTTTGTTCGCACATCAGCAGTGCTTTTGCTTTCAGTTTTTGCAGCTGCTCGCTAAGAAGGTCACTGCAATCAGTTCCAAATTTCGTTTCTTCTGGTGTTTGCCAAGCCGATGGTCGCCACAAGTGTTCATTAGAACCAACAAGAAGGTCCACAACGGCCTCAGCATCTGTACCTGCCATTTCAGTTCGACAGCCTCCGGGGAATTTTTGCATTTAGGTAGGGCGTGACAGTTCCAACAATTCCTGCTTGCTAAACAGAACTGCTAGAACTGGTCTGAGAGCTCTAGAACTGTCAGGACTACCAATCGAACTCTAGCCACACTACAACACTGAAAGTTCACCGGGCCCCTTGACGTTTTGAGTACAGCTCCTCGCCAAGTCCTCAAGACGTTTACAAAGTCCCATAATTACGGCTCATAGCTGACATTATTCTAACTTTACTAACTAGTAAAATAATTAATTAAATCAAGAAATGAAAACTGCCCGTTTTGTCTTCCATTTGTTTGGCATAACTTCTGTCCATACAACTAGTCTGCTTACCTTTTCAGCAGTAGAATTGGTACCGAAGGTTGCAAACGCACAGTTCCTCTGTTGATATCCATGCATATACATAGTCATACATTTAGCTACACGTCCAACAATTCATAACTACAATTTGCCTACCATTCGTCCTCTGGTTTCCATTACCGTGACTTCAACAGCTCCAAAATGTCTTAAAAAGTCCTCTTTCTCTTCAAACGAAAGAGATGTAGGCAAATGCCTGACAAGAAGTGTTCTGCTACTATTCTCCATTACATTCAGTAGCCCGGATAATGCACACGCGTTTGGGTTCTAATCAGTAGATTCCCGTATAAATCAGTGTCAGGATGTGTCTTCTCTTTCTCAGTTTCTCTAGCGACACATCCCAACCGTACAAACTTGTTTTAGTTTTCAATAGAGATGAATTATATTCGCGACCGACAACTCCTGCGCAGTTTTGGGATGATGACAATATTTTAGCAGGTGCAATACAATACAATACAGTACAGTACAGTACATTTACAGTAGAGTACAGTAGAGTACAGTACAGTAGAGTACAGTACAGTAGAGTACAGTACAGTACAGTAGAGTACAGTACAGTAGAGTACAGTAGAGTACAGTAGAGTACAGTAGAGTACAGTAGAGTACAGTACAGTACAGTAGAGTACAGTAGAGTACAGTAAAGTACAGTACAGTACAGTAGAGTACAGTACAGTACAGTAGAGTACAGTAGAGTACAGTACAGTACAGTAGAGTACAGTACAGTACAGTACAGTACAGTAGAGTACAGTACAGTACAGTACAGTTACAGCACAGCACAGCACAGTTACAGTACAGTACAGCACAGCACAGCACAGTACATACAGTACAGTACAGTACAGTACAGTACAGTACAGTACAGTACAGTACAGTACAGTACAGTACAGTACAGTACAGTACAGTACAGTACAGTACAGTACAGCAGGGGCAGATTTAGGATTTTCGGATGGGGGTTCCGTGACGTCACAAAGGTTAGGATCAACCACGCCTCCAGATATAAATTAGCTATTTAATCACCTATACCATAGAACGGAAGTATGCGTTAATTAATGAATCTATAGTACTGGACAATTTGAATAAGTATATGGTTTCATGAAATTGTGATGTTGTGACCATCAAATATATTTTCATGAGATGAAAAATAACTACTTTGAAACATTATCATTGCAAGGAAGTAACAAAGTGGTGGTGTTCGAGCTGGGCCAAAAAGCCACAGTTTGATTTCAACAAACCCTTGCAGCCTTCACGTCCTGGAAGATGTGGGGGTGCAGCTCACACAGAGTCGTATCCGCCACACCTTTTTTCCTGGCTGCAAGCCTGAAATGCCTTGATTTTACGGAAAGAAGCCTTTGCAAGGTTTTTTGAATGTCTTGGCAACTTGAAGTCTGAAAGGGCTAGCTTCTTTCAAGTGACGACTTTCTAGGGCAGCCAAACAAAGATGTCAACTGACGATGTGAAGCTGTTCAGCACGCTCTTCCGTGTGCTGAATTGGCGCATTGTGTTTGATGTTCGTGCCTAGTAGGCTACAAAAAGAGTAGGAGTACCGTACGACTCACTCGTACTGTCCGACTGCTGGAACGTGGGTATCACCGCGTGATGACATCACATAAAATTTTAGGGGGTTCCATGGAACCTCCGCAAACCCCTCTAGATCTGCCAGTGTACAGTACAGTACGGTACAGTACAGTACAGTACAGTTACGTTACGGTATGGTACAGTACAGTACAGTACAGTACAGTACAGTACAGCGCAGTACAGTACAGTACAGCGCAGTACAGTACAGCGCAGCGCAGCACAGCACAGCACAGCACAGCACAGCACAGCACAGCACAGCACAGTACAGTACAGTAGTGCAGTACAGTACAGTACAGTACAGTACAGTTCAGTTGCAGTTGCAGTTGCAGTTGCAGTTGCAGTTGCAGTGCAGTGCAGTGCAGTGCAGTGCAGTGCAGTGCAGTGCAGTGCAGTGCAGTGCAGTGCAGTGCAGTTGCAGTGCAGTGCAGTGCAGTGCAGTGCTGTGCAGTACATGGAATGTTGTCTACTCAAGCACGACGAAGACATAACTAATTGAAGGTAGACGGCAACAGTATTGTAATGATGTTTTTAAAAATTACAAACAATCAAACTCTATTTTGACATTTCTCTACTTAAAGTTTTCTTTTCTTTTAATTAATTAGAGGTTTTGTTGTTTTTGTGAGATTGGCAGTAAATTTGCTGAAGTGTGATAAACCATATTTGTATAAATGTATCTCACTGCCCGTGTTTGGGCATTTCCATCTTTTCTATACATACATTCAGCTTTTCAGGAGAATAATTCAGCCATTAATTAACCAACATGCAATGTGTGCCAAAACTGTGTGAATATAATTAAACGTGAATGTGATAGGCGATTAGTACAGGTGTTTTGTAGGAATTTTTTTAGTACAGTATGATAATTGAATACCAGTATTAAAAGTTAATACAGTACATGCATTATAAATAGAGTGCTTGAGCTTCTACTACAGGGAGGTAACGAGAGAATCACTGCTGCAAGACAGTTTTAGACGCATGTTTGTAGGTTGCTTAGTAGAGAGGTTGCTACATGAATCTAAACTAGCTATATTTTATGTTTTATCTGGAGTGGATGAGTGCCAGTTACATTTTATAAGAAGTATACTGTGTGTGTGTGTGTGTGTGTGTGTGTGTGTGTGTGTGTGTGTGTGTGTGTGTGTGTGTGTGTGTGTGTGTGTGCTTGGAGAAGTGCTATTACGCTGCGTTGCCAAAACCCATAATGGGTATGGTGGAATCAAGGTCAAGGTGTGTGTGTGTGTGTGTGTGTGTGTGTGTGTGTGTGTGTGTGTGTGTGTGCATGTGAATGAAAGCAGGTTTAGTTGTCAAACGTTTGCGCTCTACTTGGGATTGAACATGGTAGGATGGTTTGAGATGTATCATGAGAATTAATGAAAGAAATCACTTTGGAGTGTGAGGCCTTAATTATTTTCTTGTAATAGGAATGGATATGGAGACTGGAAAGAATGGTGGCACTTGGCTTGGCATTACAAGGACGGGTCGAATTGCTACTCTTACTAATTATCGTCAGAAGTTTTCTGATTTGAATCCTAAAGCCCAGGGAAGAGGTAATTTGAATTTATAGAAGTTTCTTAGGTTTTTGACAGAACTTCTGTTGCATATACTGTAGTCTAGATCTGCCATGTGTGTATTTATCTTGCATATATATAAAATACTGTAGCACAGTACTTAGTATAACTAGGTTTTGTGAAGTTGTATGATTTGTTAGCATATCAATGTTATAAATTTAGATTTAGTGACTTTTTGATTATGGTGACTGTCAAGTGCGACAAATAAATTTGAATGAATTGTTGACAGGTTTCTTGGTTGTCGACTATCTACATTGTGATTTGCCACCAGAAGAATATTTGAAGCCTTTGGCGGAAACAAGAACTCATTTCAATGGATATAACATTCTTACAATAGAACTGAAGTCAGATAAATTATATTAATGTTGGCAATGCTATAGCATGGTCATTTGCAGGTCAGGCAAGGTCTTTTATTTCAGTAACATGGAGGGCAGAGATATTCAACAGCTGACACCTGGTTAACATGTTGTACCTGGCATATTGAATTTGAAATCATAAAAATGCTTTGCTATACCTAAACTTAAAGGAATTTATGGTCTTAGTAATAAGACAGTTGATGATCCATGGGCAAAGGTGGTTCATGGCAAGCAGAGATTTATAGATGTGTTGCAGTTATACCAAGACTTGAAAGAGGCACTAATAGAAGAACTCTTGAAGATGATGTCTGATGATACTTGGTCAGGCAATTGATATTGCTTCACAATTCATATTTCAAATTGTGACTTAATTTGTACATGTCTAACTAGAAAACATTTATTCTTGATTTGTGATGTTGCATAATTAATGCAGCAATAGGGTTTGACTCATTGGTACTGGTCTTATCCAACAATGAACTTATGGCTCTAAATTGATGCCAAATTACACTTTTATAGATGGTTGATTGCAAACATATTATGAGAGCTACTACGTGTAGTTCATGTTGCCTTCCAAATAAAGATGCTTACAGGAACTAAATTTATTTCAAATAGCTAGCTAGCTTTTGGAAATCTGTTTATAAAATTTATGAGATTATTTATGACTAACTATAAGATTGCTTGTCTCTATGGCATACTAGTACCATTGGGACTGAAAAATGGTACTCGTGTAAACAGGAAAGTGATGTTGAGCAATGTATGTCTGACAGTTACTATTCACTAGTGATGTACCAGTTTAGTGCTGATAAAGCAGTAGCAGATGTGGATTTACAGTTTTGGCTATAAAATAAGGAGATTGAGGCATAGCATATGTAGCCTCAGTACACCAGACTGCTTTCGATCTGCACGTAATGGGATGGCCGGAGAGGGTGGAGAGTAGGAGGAGAGAAGAAAGCAGTTTTTGCAATGTGCTTTCTTGTCTCATTCTATTCTTCAGCCATCATGTGCAGAAAGCAGCCTGATGTACCAAGGCTACAGCATATGTGGCATAGACGATATTAAGTGAAATTTACTAATAGTGTACATTGTAAATGTGACTGTGTTCTGGAAAAATGATGTAGAGCAGTTTTGATATGCTACAGCTTATTATGCATGGATACTGTACATAGGTCTGGACTTATGAAAAATGAACTCAACTGATTAGCAATGCACAACAAGTTGTACACTAAGAATTTAGAACAATTAATTAAAGTGAAGTTGAAGCTTATTTTTGTGCTATAAGCAATTTGATGTTGTGCTCCTTTGTGGAGACATGAGGAATTACTTATCATCAGGTCATTGTTTAGATGAAGTGAGTTGTTTGCTTAGAAGGTGACTAATTTAGTGGTTGTTGTCGTTCAGTTTGATGTCTGATCTGTTGTTGGTAAGTTGTGACTTGCTAAATTGTATTACTTTTGTGAATTGCAGTCGTCATCCTGGTGGTAACTATCCTTTGTTAGACTGGCCGGAGGAATACATAAAATGTTCCAGTTCGATATTTGTTAGAGGGTTTGAGACACCATCAGGTGGTTATGGCACAAGGTACAGTCACTGTTGCATAAGTTATTGGTTGATCAGCATCATTACATAAATTCTTGCTAAGAACAACTAGTGTTATACTGGTGGACAACAAGGATCATGTGACATACGTTGAGCGTACTCTGGATGATCCTATAGAGATTGGAACATACAGATGGCGAACACAGCAGTTTGAGTTTGACCTGTTGTCATCAGCTTGATTAGAGCAAAACCAAGACAGTCGACTAGAAGTTCCAAGTTGGAAGTCTTTGCATCGATATCACTACAATATGATGCTTGTCAAGAGGAAATATAGTCACTACTAACATTTGCATTCTTTTGTGTTTGATCTGTAGTATATGTATGTGTTGCATCTACTCTGGTAACACTGAATTGTCTATGTTACCAGTAATTAACGTTGTGACATTGTGATAGCCAAGCTGATATATGCAATCCTTTTTTATGGTGTTTTAATTACTTATATTGTTGAATGTTCTTATTATTAATTTGTTTCCATATAAAAAGCTTATCAGATTGCTTAAGAATTGTGGTAGTTTTGGTAAGTATGTTTCTAGCTGCCGGTATATTTTGAGTTTGGCATTGAGTTTGGCAATACATCCGAGCAAAAATATTAATGAAACGTTATAAATCAAATCTTGCAACGCAAAATATAGAAATTAATAAATTAAAAATTAATACTTAAAAATTCAAAATTTAAAGTACAGTCTTAAATTTACATTTTAAATTTTAATAATTTTGAAAGCATTTTAAATAATTGCTTGTTTTAACATTAATAACCCAAAAAATTCAAATTAGAATGACAAAAGTAGAAACATGAATATTGCAATGCAAGAATTGAATGTTTATTAAATTGCGTTGTGCGCGCAAAACTTCTGTTTACGAGTTTTTGGCAGAGCCCTAGATTGCGTGACAAAATTTCTAGGGCCCTCATCCAACAATATAGTTGGCTAGATGCGCATCATACCACTCTCCCAATTAATGCGTGCCAATTCATGTTCATGCAATTACTTACAAGAACGCTAACGAGCCTTGTCTATAGAATGGCCGGCCGAAGGCCGTGAACCAGGTTCTATTTTCAAAGAAGCCTTTGATTGTTCCTAAATTTAGATCTTCTCTGAAACATCAGAAAATTCATCAAAGAACTCGTAAACACTCTAATTAGTAGATGAAACTGTAAAATGGGCTTGATTGACTTACCTATAAAGTTTAGTAGTTGAGCTAGCCGATGTTTCTGCATGTGTGCTACTAAATTACGCTGAAGAAGAGACGCATGACGAACGTACAGACTATAGCTAAAATGCCTGTCTAGAGCGT
The DNA here is from genome assembly GCF_963422355.1 of Corticium candelabrum. NCBI lineage: Eukaryota > Metazoa > Porifera > Homoscleromorpha > Homosclerophorida > Plakinidae > Corticium > Corticium candelabrum. The sequence goes on from NC_085085.1 coordinate 16,436,889, forward strand.
TGTGTTGCCTTGCTAGTAATCTCTAGCACTTCTTGCTGTCCTTATTAGCAACGTATACATAACTCACTAGATACGCCTTCAAGTGTGATGCATGACGTCGCTCGTTATTTCATTTCCCAAAAATTAGCGAACAGGTCGTAATTAGAGTTGTGAAAATTTGTTACGCATTTTGATTCTCTAGATAAATAAAATTTGGAAAATACGGTAGAATTATCAATCACTACACCGCTATACTACATGTGCACGCTGGAAACTGAAGCCCGTGCATGGCTACTAGTAGTATACATGCAATGACGTATGCATACCTGAGGCCACATCTCACTACACAAACACAAATCACGTACGCCACCATTCGCACCATTCCATGATTCGCCCCTAGTAATTACGTAATACCGTACGTATAGAGCTACCGTGACTTCGACTAGCCTCTTTCTCTTCAAAAGATGTAGGCAATTCTGACAAGTGTCTATTGTAGATAAGTTAGTTCTCTTTCGTACCTAGATAAGCAATAGCCGCGCCTGGAGAATACAAACGAACCTAGTAAACCAATTCCCGTATAGTCTAGCACAGGATGTGCCTCCTTTTTCTCGGTTTCTCTAGCGACACATCCAAGCCATTCAAGCTTGTCTTGGTTTTCAATAGAGATGAATTGTACTCACGACCGACGACTCCTGCGCAGTTTTGGGATGATGACAATATTTTAGCAGGTATCTAGACGATATCGTGTCTGTCTAGACTCAAGCGCAACGTAGACAATGATCTAGAGTATGACGAATGTTACTTACTTGAAAGACTATACAGTGGTCATAATTAATTGTACCATTATAAATTACTTATCGTACGATTCAACATTGCATGTTATTTAATTAATTAAGTTAATGGTAGACTGCAATAGTATTGCTATAAATTTTTAAAATTACAAACAATAAACTAAATTATGACATTTCTCTACATAAAATTATTTTCTATTTTATAATTTAATTGGCGAGCGAAGCGAGCCTCTCTCTTGTCATGTCAATTGAGGTCGAGATATATTATATTTATATATTTATTACAGGGTACGGTAGTACCCTGTATGTAGGATTGCCCAGGTTTTGGAGCGTTGTGGGGGCGTGGTCGTCTTTTTGCACGCTTAGAAAACATAGTAAATGTAGACTAAAATTTCTCAAAATTAACAAAATGAAGTGTTTGCATGTTGTGTACTATATCCTATTTTTGTTTTGGTCAATAATCATCTAACAACTTAGAAAACAGTTGCTAGCCTCGGAGGCCCATGCGCCAATTTTGTTCTGATTTTTCTTCTTCTTCTCCTCCACGGATATCTCTTTTTGTACGTTATCTAGGGCTGTGAAACTTTAGAAAGCGCTTTAGAATTACCCGAACTCTATTCGTTTGTTGACTAGATAGAGAAACCGAAAGGAATGCTAAAAAATTTGTGTTTCTTTCAAGCAGATTTGATCCTTTGACCGCCATCAACACTGTTGCACAGTTCGGGCCAATCACAGAGCAGTATTTGCAGGCACAGAGAAAAGAGGAATGCAAAGACACTAAAAATTAGGATCTACATTCGTGCAACGTGCGCTAGGATACCATGGTTCCGTATCTACCCCGTAGACTTACCACTTGAGCTTGAGTAAACTATCTCTGAATCATGTCTAACGAAAGCTGTTACATACATGTATAAACAGGTTTAATTAACGCTAATGAAAACGCGCTAAATCTTAGACATGCCTAGAAAAGACGTACAAGCCCTAGTGAAGACATGTACACCCTATGTTGCGCTTTGCGCTCCTAAAAACTTACCAAACTAGAATTTAAAAACTTTTTCTCTAAAAAAATAAATAGATGTAGGGATTGTTTAAAAAGTAACAGAAGCAAGATCTATAGATAATATGAACCAAAGCCAGACATCATTAGTGAATCATTCCAACCCCACATTTCCTACATTTTACATTTTGGGGGTTGGAAGGATTCACTAATGATGTCTGGCTTTGGTTCATATTATCTATAGATCTTGTTTCTGTTACTTTTTATACAACCCCTACATCTATTTATTTTTTTCAGAGAAAAAGTTTTTAAAATTCTAGTATATTTATATATTTATATATTTATATATTTACATGCGTACATCAGCACTTGTCATATAGATTTACGGCAAAACGGAAAGACGGATTGACAAAACAACGATGCCACATGAATGCAATTTTGACCCCGTAATATATGCGCTCAAACTTGAATCAAGGGTCCCCTTTCGAGGGGTCGTCTCAATTACAATTTCTTGGCGATAAGAGTGAAGTGACTTTCGATATCGCTCCCGTACGCGACTAAAAAGGAATTAGGACTGAGGCGTGACAAAACGAATTGAAGGAAAAGCTAGAAGAAGAGAAAAGGCCGATTTCTGAGTTTCTGCGGGCTAGTTTGACAGACATTGTTGCTGCGCAACCATTGCTACGCGACTATGCGACCATTGCTAGGCGACTAGCTAAGTAAACGAGTGAGACGATTGAATCGTGAACGAAGAATTGAAGATAACTAGAAGAAGAGCAACTGAAAGTCTGTTTCCTGAGTTCCCGCGCTTGTTTGACAGAACTGTTGCTACGTAACGCAGCCATTGCTAGATTGCAGTGGCGGATCTAGAGGGGTTCAGGGGGTTTCATGAAACCCCCTAAAATTTTGTGACGTCATCACGCGGAGATGACTGCGTAACAGCAGTGCTTGTTACATCCTGACGTGACTCACAGCTCACGTTTTAGTTCTAAGTATCTTCACACGGAGGTGCAGTACAGATTATGAACTTTCGACGTAGGTCCAGAATCGTCGGACAGTGCGAGTGAGTCGTACGGTACTTTTACTCTTTCTACATTAATTTAGGGTAACTTGTTTTCAATCTCAGTTGTTCTCCAACAACATGTTTCATTTACTTCCTTGCAATGATAATGTTTCAAAGTAGTTATTTTCTATCTCATAGAAATGTACTTTCACCTTTGATGGTCACAACATTCACAATTCCATGAAACCATATATGTCTAGAGAAGCTTTCTTCGGAAAGAAAGAAAGCGGTAACATTTGCCTGTCTAGCGAAAGACATGTATAGACTTGCAAGATCAATTCAAAATTCTCCAGTACTGTAGATTGATTAACGTATACTTCCGTTCTATAGTATAGGTGAATAAATAGCTAATTTATATCTGGAGGCGTGGCTGATCCTAACCTTTGTGACGTCACGGAACCCCCATTCGAAAATCCTGAATCCGCCCCTGGATTGTATGAATAGATAAAGACAGAACACCATCGCTCACCAAACACAATGCTAACCAAGCATTTACTAGTATTTATATATTTATATATTGTCTCTGGGCCAAGCTTCCAGGCAATTTTAGTTATCTGTTCGTTTATGGCAGTATAACTCAAGACTGATTAGTGACTATCTACCTAATTATTATGACTTAAAATCTTTGTGCTTCCGTCGTTAGAGCGGATATGTGCTATTTGTGTTATCTGTAAGGATTGACCAGGTTGTGTGGGCGTGGTCATATTTTAGACCTTCAGAAATCACCTTAAAATACGGTTAAATCTCTTGAAAACGACAGATAGAAAACCTTACAAGTTCAACTACGCTTGACTACTTCTGAATTGATCTCAGCTTGTCTTCAGAAGGAGAAAATCGCTCGTCAATTTTGGAGTTTTCGCTGGATTTTGTCTTCTTTCTTCTTCTTCTTCTTCTTCTTCTTCTTCTTCTTCTTCTTCTTCTTCTTCTTCTTCTTCTCCTTCGTCACGCATAGCTCCTTGACTACGGCATATCTAAAGCTAAGACTTGCTACCCTACTTACGTTCAACCGCAATTGTTGTAAGCCATTGTTAACAAACAATATCCAGGCAGCCAATCACAAGCTCTTGCTACGTTGCTTGAAACAGTCTAGGGTACACGTGTACAACAAGGCGACAAGAATTCTTGACACGTTTCGTGGTTGAAAAACCTGAAAGCCTACAGTTAGGCAAATAATCGCTCTCTTGAATCGCACGAGCAAACGCAAGAAGTGCGCGTAATTAATTAATTAGAAGTGACGTTGAACGTCATCGCAATCGAAGACGCGATATACCTCTTCTTGCCGTAGTTGGAACATCAACGCCTTCAAGCATTTGAATTATGGCAAAAGCATATTACTTCGACTCGCTTCCATCACAAAATGTCGACTTTTCATCGCTCGGAATGTGACGTTTGTTACGAGCCTAGAAGTGTGGCGTACGATAATAATTTTGCAGTTGTCTAATGCTACCATATTTTATTTTATTTAAGACCAAACTCCCGCAAATCGAAGACCTCGTACTGTGTACAAGCCGGTCGCGTGTAGAAGTCGAGCTTTTGTTCAAGACACTCGGCACGCGCGTACACACACGTTCGATCACGTGCACGTGCACAAATGTCGGCGTGTGCGTGTAGCGTTCAATGACACCTGGCCAACATTGATGACGAAGAAAAAGGTGACGCTGCTGAAACTAGCATCTCGATTCTCATAGTAGTGACAAGACTATCTAACCGAATCTTGAGTTTTCAATTAAGTGGTCTAGATAACAAACTCATCAACATTCTGTAATGTGATGCATGACCATCAATGGAAATGCGAGCTTGCTTTGTTGCCCACACCAAGAACTTTAGTTGTTTAAACGCTAATACTCATACCCCACCGGACACAAATTTTAGGATTATGCAAGAAAGCATCTAGAAATTGTTGTGGACAACCAGGAGATCTAACAGCTAATCATCTGCATAAAGTCATTCTTCAATCTACACACACCACACACACACACACACACACACACACACACACACACACACACACACACACACACACACACACACATACATGCACGTATGCTCGTAGCTCTGAAGCAAGTAGAATACAGCTTCATACTTACTAGTGGTATTATTGCAACTAAATGTAACGTCTGATTCAAACCACCTATACACAAACACTGCATAGCTCTTAACAAATTTGCAAGTACACTGTAAACCTAAGATCCACATGCTCGAGATATGAGACTAGACATGTAGACCAAGTATAGTTTACAAAATGTGTATTTTTGTTAGGCTATAAAATCTTTGTTTAATTATTGGAGCAGGCTGTGCTTTCGCACTCCTAAAAACTTACCAAACTAGAATTTTAAAAACTTTTTCCCTGACAAAAGAAATTGATGTAGGGATTGTATAAAAAGTAATAGAAACAAGATCTATAGATAATATGAACCAAAGCCAGACATCATGAGTGAATCCTTCCAACCACATTCCCTACATTTTACTTTTATTGGGTTGGAAGGATTCACTCATGATGTCTGGCTTTGGTTCATATTATCTATAGATCTTGTTTCTATTACTTTATACAATCCCTACATCTATTTCTTTTTTCAGGGAAAAGTTTTTAAAATTCTAGTACAAATATATGGGTGTCACTATATATATATTTATATACATATATTTATATATTTATATACATATATTTATATATTTATACATCTATATATTTATATATTTATATATTTATACAATTATTGGCGAGCGAAGCGAGCCTCTCTCTTGTCATGTCAATTGAGCTCGAGATATATTATATTTATGTATTTATATATATTTTTATATTTTTTTTATTAAAACTGAATGTCCCATATGGGACAAACAAAAAACATACATGAAAAACAAGTATTATTATTGGATATGTCAAACAAGTGCACAACGTGTACTGGTCCAAAGACAACAGAAATACATGATTTGTAAAGATTTATAGAGAAGGAAGCAGAAAGTACGATGATGAGAAAACAAATCAGGAGTAGAGGACACTGTGGAAGCAGCACAGGCAGACGAGTAGACAAGATGAGCGCTGAGTGCTCAAAGAGCAGGGTGAAGGTGCGGCATACATCAAACTCCCGAATGACCATGTTGTCCAGCAGGGAAGAGGAGAAAATAAAGACAAGGCGACTTTCGAACAGGATGACAAAAAATATTTATATATTTATATCTTTATATATATATATATATATATATATATATATATATATATATATATATATACGTGTGTCAGCACTTGTCATATGGATTTACGGCAAAACGGAAAGACGTATCGACAAAACGACGATGCCAGATGAATGCAATTTGGACTCCGTAACATAAGCGATAAAAATTGAAGCAAGGGTCCCCTTTCGAGGAGTCGATCCAATTGTAATTTCTTGGCCAGAAGAGTGAAATAACTCTAGCTTTTGCTCCCGTACGCGACTAATAAGGAATTAAGACTGAAATGTGACAAAAGGAATGGAAAGGAAAAGCTAAAAGAAGAGAAAAGTCTGTTTTTGAGTTTCCGCGCGTTAGTTTGACAGAAATTATTGGTAGCAAAGCAACCATTATCACGTGACTATGCGACCATTGTTACGCGACTAGCTAGGTAAGCGAGTGAGACGATTGAAGCGTGAACAGACAACGAGAAGAAGAGCAACTGAAAGTCTATTTTCTGAGTGTTGTCCGAGTTTCCGCGTCTGCTTGACAGGAATTAGTGCTACGTAACGCAACCATTGTTACGCGACTAGGTAAAGACAGAACACCATCGCTCGCCAAACACAATGCTAACCGAGCATTTACTAGTATATTTATTGGCGAGCGAAGCGAGCCTCTCTCTTATCATGTCAATTGAGCTTGAGATATATTTTATTTATGTATATCTAGATTTATATACGTACGTCAGCACGTGTCATATGGATTTACGGCAAAACGGAAAGACGGATCGACAAAAGACGATGCCAGATGAATACAATTATGACTCGATCCGTAATACATGCGCTAAAAATTGAAGCAAGGGACCCCTTTCGAGGGGTCGATTCAATTATAACTTCTTGACGAGAAGAGTAAAATGACTCTCGATTTTGCTCCCGTACGCCACTAATAAAAAATAAAAATTGATGCGCGACAAAAAGAATTGAAAGAAAAAGCTAGAAGAAGAGAAAAATGAGTTTCTGAGTTTCCGCGTGTTAGTTTGACAGAAATTATTGCTACGCAACCATTGGCACGCCACCATTGGTACGCCACTACGCAACCATTGCTAGGCGACTAGCTAAGTAAACGAGTGAAACGATTATTAAAGCGTAAACGAAGAATTGAAGACAACTAGAAGAAGAGCAACTGAAACTCTGTTTCCGAGTTCCCGCGTTTCGTTGACAGAAACTATTGCTACGTAACGCAACCATTGTTACGCGAATAGGTAAAGACAGAACACCATCGCTCGCCAAACACAATGTTAGCTAACGAGCAGTGTGTGTGTGTGTGTGTGTGTGTGTGTGTGTGTGTGTGTGTGTGTGTGTGTGTGTGTGTGTGTGTGTGTGTGTGTGTGTGTGTGTGTGTGTGTGTGTGTGTGTGTGTGTGTGTGTGTGTGTGTGTGTGTGTGTGTGTGTGTGTGTGTGTGTGTGTGTGTGTGTGTGTGTGTGTGTGTGTGTGTGTGTGTGTGTGTGTGTGTGTGTGTGTGTGTGTGTGTGTGTGTGTGTGTGTGTGTGTGTGTGTGTGTGTGTGTGTGTGTGTGTGTGTGTGTGTGTGTGTGTGTGTGTCTTGCATGAGTTTAGGTTTATTAAGTTTCGTTTGGGCTCTACTCTGGATTGGATGGTTTGCTAGAAGTACGAGATGTATCACGAGAATGAAAGAAATCACTTCGGAGTGTGAGCTTATTCTATATTGTAATTATATATATATATAATATATAGGAATGGATATGAAAACTGGAAGGAATGGTGGCACTTGGCTTGGCATTACAAGGACAGGTAGAATTGCTACTATTACTAACTACTGTCAGAAGGTTTCTGATTTCAATCCTAAAGCCCAGGGAAGAGGTAATTAATTTGAATATATATATATATATATATATATATATATATATGTATATATTATATTATATATATGTATATATATATATATATATATATATATATATATATATATATATATATATATATATATATATTCATATAGTGCATACAGGTTCTTAATTAATGTACTTGATTTGAGTTGGTTAAACATGCAGTCAGTCAAATTATCAATTAACAATATAGTTATTGTTGTGCAGTTAAAATTAAGTTACAATTAAATTTGTTGGCATTTGGAAGCTAGCTAGACTAATTTTGTAAACAATCATATTACAGCACTGAATGGAAATGACTCCGCATTTGCAGGTTGTGAAATGAATGAGAATTTTTTGAATATATCTTATAGAAGAGCATGTGCATGGCAAATGTATTGAATGTTGTGTAGCGTCAAGTATGTGAGAGTGTTTCTTTTTGTTGCTGTGTTGACTGCCACTTAGGAGCTACTGATGTATACGCTAAATTTTAGGTACATTGATACTTGATTGTATCAAGGTAGCTAATCTAAGTGATTATTGTTACCTTGCATGTATGAAATAACATAGTACCTAGTTTAGTGACCAGGTTTTGTGAATTAAGTTGCATGATTTGTCAGCATATTGATGTTATAACTCTAGTCTTCAGTGACTTTTTGGTTTTCCGCGGTGACTTTTAATTAAGACCCAAGTAAATTAATTGAAATGAATTGTTTGACAGGTTTTTTGGTTGTTGACTATCTATGTTGTGACTTGCTACCAGAAGAATATTTGAAGCCTTTGGCACAAACAAGAACTCATTTCAATGGATATAACATTCTTACAATAGAACTGAAGTTAGATGAATAAATTAATTAAATGTTTGCAATGCTATAGCATGGTCAACTGCAGGTCAGGCAAGGTCTTTTATTTCAGTAACATGGAGGGCAGAGATATTCAACAGCTGACACCTGGTTAACATGTTATACCTGGCATATTGAATTTGAAATCATAAAATGCTTTGCTATACCTAAAGGAATTTATGGTCTCAGTAATAAGACAGTTGATTATCCATGGGGAAAGGTGGTTCATGGCAAGCAAAGATTTATAGACGTGTTGCAGTTATACCAAGACTCAAAAGAGGGGCTAGTAGAAGAACTCTTGAAGATGATGTCTGATGATACTTGGTCAGGCAATTGATATTGCTTCACAATTCATATTTCAAATTGTGACTTTGTACATGTTATTCTTGCAATTGATTTGCGATGTTGCACAATAAAGCAATTATAATAGGATCATACTCATTGATCTTTATCCAACAATGAACTTATGGCTATAAAATTGATGCCAAATTACATTTTTATAAAACTTATTATGAGAGCTAGACTATACATTAACTCAACTGATTAGCAATGCACACCAAGTTGTACACTAACACTTTAGAACAATTAAAGTGAAGTTGTTCAAAAGCTTATTATTGTGCTATAAGCATTTTGCCGTTGTGCTCCTTTGTGGAGACAAGAGCAATTATTTATCCTTAGGTCATGTAGAGTTTAGATGATGTGAGTTCAGAAGGTGGCTATTAGTTTTTATATAATTATATATGGTTAATTGTTGCTGTTGCTCATTAGTGAGTTGTGACTTGCTAATCACTTTTCGTGAATTGCAGCCATCATCCTGGTGGTAACTATCCTTTGTTAGACTGGCCGGAGGAATACATAAAATGTTCCAGTTCAATATTTGTTAAAGGGTTCGAGACACCATCAGGTGGTTATGGCACAAGGTACAGTCACTGTTGCTTAATTTATTGGTTGATCAGCATCATTACATAAATTCTTGCTAAGAACAACTAGTGTTATACTGGTGGACAACAAGGATCATGTGACATACGTTGAGCGTACTCTGGATGATCCTATAGAGATTGGAACATACAGATGGCAAACACAGCAGTTTGAGTTCGACCTGCTGACATCAACTTGATTAGAGCAAAACCAAGACAGTCGACTAAAAGTTCCAAGTCGGAAGTCTTCGCATCGATATCACTACAATATGATGCTCGTTAATTAATTTAAGAAATAAAGCCACTATACTAACACTTGCATTCTTTTGTGTTTGATTTGTAGTATGCATGTGTTGCATCTATGCTGCATGGTAACGCTGAATTGCTGACTTTACCAGTAACTTTGTGACATTGTGATAGCCAAGCTGATATACTGTACATACAGTATACAATCCTTTTCTGTGGTGCTTTATATTGTTGTTCTTCTTATTTTGTTCTCATGCAAAACGCTTATCAGATTATACAAGAATCACAGCCCAGTTGAGCAATTAGGTGTTATTGACAATATCTGCTGATACAAATATTGATACCTGCTAATAAACGAGTTGTTATGCTGCAGTTAAGATGAAGATCATGACAAAAGCTAGCACTGAGTAATAAAGAAATAAACTAAATGTGAAGGAGAGTCAAGTTCCAGATATTACCCTGAATTTATGAAATTCACTAGCACGTACTTCACTCTTATAGCCACATGTAGATGAGCTGCTCTATGCAATTGCTGACCTTGCCAGAACACTTGGAAGTCTTTGGTACATACATATTGATAATATGATAAAATGATGGTTCCACAGTTCTTTGGCATCTTATGCATTTCATTAATTAAATTAAACCATTGCTTTGGCTTCTTATGTGTTTTATTGAATTCTTTCCAGTTCTGCTAAATTTTAGGGCACCGTGCACATACATTAGAATTAGACTTAATTAACAGGCTTGAATGCCAAAGATGCAGTAAAGGTCAAGATATTTATCTGGTTACTCAGAACCTGCACATTGTACATGAAATAACAGAAATCATTTTGCACAAACTTGCTCACGTTCCATCTTCTTCAACATAGATTGTGCCTGATTCATAGTCCTTGCACTTACAGTAAACTGCTACAACTGATGTGTACACTTGTACATGTATTATAATAGCAGCTATTCTGATATAGTTTGCTGTTGATCTGTGTCCATGTTAGTCTTGACACTAGCAACCAGCTTTACTTTCTTAAAATTAGGCACACTTGCACATCCATCTTCACTCTGTCTATGTCGTTTGCTCATTTTCCCCATTCCTACTGATCCACTATCCACATATCTGTATTGAACTCCTTTGTGCTCATCAGTCACATCATCTTTCTGTTGCTCCAACTTCCACAGTTCAGCTGACTTCAGATCAGTAACCATAGCAGCAGATACAACTCCTTTTGCTGTTGCATTTCGTACCCGAGCATGGAGCAATGTAGCCCTACAATTGTCTAATATAGCTTTCCTGGCAACACCTTCATTTAATCCAAATAGTAATCCAAGATTGATGATATCATATGGTCCACGAAGTTTGATAGGTTTTGCAGCACCACTTGATATGATTATGTTTTTTCCCTTAGTTAAATTCACCAGATCACGAGCAGTTGAAATGATGTGACGTCGAGCTGTTGAGTCTGCAATCATTGGACTATAAAGTATCTCAAAATGGATTCCTCTATCTGTGGCCTGTCTAACTTGCGGAGGTCTCAAGTAAAACGGCAGACGTTGAGTCATGTCTAGTGCTATAATATCAATGTCCAGCGAGCCACAGCACTGCCGAAATAGTTTGTCTGTTTGAGGTTGAACTGCTACAAGATCGTAACTCTTGGCTGCATCTTGAGATAGCACCTGAATGTGGCTTTGCTCAGACAACACTGCAGTGAGTCTTGTGTACACGTTGAGACCATACTTAGACTCGCACATTTCATAATCTGTGAAGGGAGCAGAAGATATATGATTAACAAGGTCCACAGTCTGCGTTAGAACTGCTGTTCTATATCCAGAATTCTTCAGAGCGGTGAGCATTTTCTGTGTATGAAACGGACGATCTTCGTCGAAGTAGATGTTCTCGTCTGCAAATCCAGACATTGCAAATAGCTGGGATAGAGCTTGAAACGTTTGGTCTTGGGGGCCCGGATGTTGCGTGCTCGCATGCGTGCGCCTAGCGTACAGTAACCATGAATGTAGATTTGTGTACACTCAAACCTCCCTTATCCGGGCAATATGGGACCGGGGAGTGCCCGTATTTCAGAATGTCCGGATAAAAGAAAGAGGTAACGCGCGTTAGCTTTGGAGTCCCAGACCACCTTAATGTACATAACCAATGTACTGTACTCTAATTCTGTCTTGTACTAAGTGTCATTACGATAGGAAGATGCGTGTACACTCTTGTACTCCTCTTTCTAAGAAGAGCAAAATAACTGCCACAACAATTATGAAATGTTGAACTAAGGTTCAGTATGTGGGAAAAACGACCCAATTCTAGTAATAATTCTCCGCTTCTTAGCATATTCTTCTGGTGCTTCGGCAGCAAACACGTGGTCTTTGATTTTATCACGATGTTTCCACGCGTCCGCCACAGTAGACTTCGAAATTCCGAAGATTTCCGAGGCGTGTCTCTGTGACTGACCTTTGCTGATTTCATCAATGACCATAAGCTTCGTTTCAAGACTGATGCAGGCGCGCTTTCTTTTCTTCGAAGCCATACTCCCACGCACTGGCGCCTGAACATACGGGAGTTTGTTGTTTACGCGGTGTGTAACATCGGAGCCCCAAGACATATATGCGCAGGTTTCCGAGGGTGCAAAGGTGCCCGGATCTCGGAGGTCCGGATAAGGGAGGTTTGAGTGTATTTCATTTGCTTACTCAGGATGGATGTGGCAAAACACTCATGTTTTTTGCTTCGGTGCGAAAGAAAATATTATTAAATAGAATGCATTCTAGATGGGTGCTGTTTCAGATGTGACATGCAGTGAAATTAATTAAATAGTTAAAGCTAGATGTGATGAAGCTACGGAATGGTTGCAAAACCACTGTATGTTTGTCGGGGGTGGAGAGAGGAAGGGGAGGGGAGAGAAGGGAGGGCAGAGGAGAGGAGGAGAGGCAGGGAGGGCAGGGGAGAGGAGGAGAGGCAGGGAGAGCAGGGGAGAGGAGGAGAGGCAGGGAGGCAAGGGGAGGGAGGAAGGAAGGGAAGGGGAGAGGATGGAGGGGGAGAGGAGTGAAGGGGGGAGAGGAGTGAAGGGGGGAGAGGAAGGAGGAGAGGAAGGAGGAGAGGGGAGAGGAGGGAGGAGAGGGGAGAGGAGGGAGGAGAGGGGAGAGGAGGGAGGAGAGGGGAGAGGAGAGAAGAGAGAAGGGAGGAGAGGGGGGAGGGGAGAGGGAGGGGAGAGGAGAGGAAGGAGGGGAGGGGAGAGGAGAGGGAGGGGAGAGAGAGGGAGGGGAGAGAGAGGGAGGGGAGAGAGAGGGAGGGGAGAGAGAGGGAGGGGAGAGAGAGGGAGGGGAGAGAGAGGGAGGGGAGAGAGAGGGAGGGGAGAGAGAGGGAGGGGAGAGAGAGGGAGGGGAGAGAGAGGGAGGGGAGAGAGAGGGAGGGGAGAGAGAGGGAGGGGAGAGAGAGGGAGGGGAGAGAGAGGGAGGGGAGAGAGAGGGAGGGGAGAGAGAGGGAGGGGAGAGAGAGGGAGGGGAGAGAGAGGGAGGGGAGAGAGAGGGAGGGGAGAGAGAGGGAGGGGAGAGAGAGGGAGGGGAGAGAGAGGGAGGGGAGAGAGAGGGAGGGGAGAGAGAGGGAGGGGAGAGAGAGGGAGGGGAGAGAGAGGGAGGGGAGAGAGAGGGAGGGGAGAGAGAGGGAGGGGAGAGAGAGGGAGGGGAGAGAGAGGGAGGGGAGAGAGAGGGAGGGGAGAGAGAGGGAGGGGAGAGAGAGGGAGGGGAGAGAGAGGGAGGGGAGAGAGAGGGAGGGGAGAGAGAGGGAGGGGAGAGAGAGGGAGGGGAGAGAGAGGGAGGGGAGAGAGAGGGAGGGGAGAGGGAGAGGACTTACTGCATCACAACTATTTACTTGGGATTAGTCTTTGTACACCAGGTATATCATAATTAATAATTAACTGCAGTGACATATTATAAAAAGTTTATAGTGGAATTAAGGATTTGAATTACGTGCAAGTAGCCTTAACAGCACATAATATATGAAGTCACAACTCAGTAGATCTGTCATATACACAAACAAATTATACTACGGCATACACACAGTGGGATCTGAGCATCCATGTAGTCAGGTGAAGATCAATTGTATCTTACATGCACATTCCTGATTAACATTTGTTTAAATGATTAATTCAAACCTAAAAACTTTAACGGTGCCTATAAACACAACCACATGCAGTTGTAACTGCAAAAGCTGCTAAAATAACAGGCCAACCTGTTGCTAGCAAGAGCTCAGCAACCAAAGCGACCGGCAAATGCAGCTGTAAAAGAATAATCTGTACATGGGAAATTGTAGAAACACAGTGCAATATTCTAGTTACTGTTCATCGGAAACATGATCGGGACTTAACTTGTGCCATTTGGTGAACTTTCGATTGGGCTCAGTCAACACTTTGTACCAATGTAGCAGCAACTCACCTTTAGCATCTTTACCCATACGAATACCACCTACACACAGATGAGAACACCAAGAACTACAGCTGGAAATCGGAAAATGGAGTGATTGACAACAACCTATGTAATCATTTCTCCCAAGATCATGGTCCCATACTGTGATTTCAAGAGACATTTTGGCAAGATCTTCTGCCTTCATTGTATAAGTGAATTCCTGTATGGAATATAGTGGTAGGTGAGGAAAAGCTATGACTGACTACTTGCCTACTTTATTGAATTTGGGATTGAGTGTTTTCTTGATAACATTAGTCTTGCGTTTGGTCTTCTTGTGTGGATCTGGATGTAGGTAACTGAAATCAGAAGATTCTGTTCAACAAATGTGTTGTAGACAAGCAGGACTTACTGCATCACAACTATTTACATGTATTCTAATTTGCTTGTTTTCACTTTTCATCATGCAATAGTCTTTACGGCAGTATGACGGACAGACAACAACAGAAGAATAATTCATCATTAAACACTCAGAATTGTTGAGCATACCATTTTACAAATGGATCAGAAAGCCCATTGCTGTCCATTGGAGCAAGTCCAGCAGCTTGCAGTATTCCCACCACCAACCGCTTCTGATCAGACAAATACTCAAGTGCCACCTGAATAACTCCCCTGTCATCCTTCTCCATTTTCTACAGAGGCCATTCTGTGTCATCAACCGTGGTTATCACACAAACAAACACTTACAGTATCAGGCTGCAGCTAAAATTGAACACACATGTAAACTGACAATGGCAAGCAGGTAACAAGAACATGCTCACCAGAGGTAGTTTTTCTAAGACACGATCCATTCTTTCCTCTTTGTTAGGTGTTACTTTCTTCAATGAAAGTCGTGTCTCACCAATATAGACTTCATTACCCAAACGACCAGCATGCATAACACACAGCCTACGTGTAACTGTAGTAGAAGCAATACACGTCAAATTACAATACACAGAATACCTCAAAGTCTTCTGCTTTATATCAGATTCCAAAATGCCTGGGTATGTGATCAACTGCTGAAAACTAGGAGTTGCTGTCTTTTGGACTACGTTACTTGTCATCAGCCGAGCCTGCAGTAAGAACTTCTTTAGTCTCTCATGATGAAGAGGATGACGAAGACAACAGTGATCACGCCGTAATTATGACGATCCAACGTGACAGATCAGTTACTAACCTTTGTGGATGATGGAAGAAGATCCAACTTCACAAAAGGATTCAACGGCCCATAATGATCTGGAATAGCAAGTGACTACACATAAAAAGCAATCAACAGCAACCAAGGTTATGTAATACATAGAAAGACAAAGACAATCATACCCTGCACTTGTCTAACTCCAAACGAATCTCACATGAGTCGGTGTCATACAGAATAGAAAAATGAATTGTCCCTTGCCCTGTGAAAGAGACAAAAATCAGATTTAAATTCGACACCAAACAAACTAAAATACACAAAACTGTCAGTCTCAAATTTTCTGAAAACAAAGTTCATGCAGCTACGGCTGTCACTATAAAATGTAGCTTCATTATTTATCAATACTACTGCAGTAATTCACACCCTGTTGCCTTATTCCAAATACTTCTCCTGGTTTTTGCCAAGATACTCAAGGTTTGTATGCCAGAATTTTTGATAAATGTTTGCTTAGTAACTAGGTTAGGAGAATCAACTATTATTTCCAAACTACTCTCATTACAATATTTTGATTGAAATCAGGATAAGACCACTAGCTGCCAATGTCTACTGTTACAATGATTTGCCAACTTTTCTGTTGGACCCCTAATTCCACCTCTCAAAACCAGCAACAAATGTATCCACACTGGTATGTACCTACAAATATGCAATTGAACTTTATAGTGTACTTAGCTGGGTGGATTACACTACAATTGTAGTTGACTCCATGTTCAGTATATTATGTCATGCATGCACTGATTTGCAGAGCAGACAATACAAACAATAAAGTTAATTTTTTGTTACCTGATGCTAAATCCATCCCGTGAGATCTCACGCTGTCAGTTGATTTGTGATGTTGATGTGTTTGACCCATCTCCTGCAATAATTCATCCACATCCTCCTCTTCTTCCTCTTCAACACCAATGACCTCATTATTCAATTCATTCCCATACTTTATTCTTTTCTTTCTTCCAAAAGGTTTGTCTCTGCTTCCTTTCAAAACCTTTTCTGGACTGGAAGAGACAGGTTTAACATTGGTTGATTCCAGCAATGAGTGTGCAATTAATTCTCTTTCTTCACTTGGTTCTCTACCTAAACTGAAACGTCGAGCCTGTTGTGCTGCTTGAACCAATGCAGTAGTTGCAATGCGATGTGACAATGACTGTGATGCTATGCTGTTGACTCCATCATTGCTAACGACTTCCTGCTGGGACACTGTAGAGCATTTCCTAGGTGTGGTAACACCCAGATCACTTTCATCATTTGGGCTCTTATTCCTACTTGGTGAAAAAGATTCGCTGGGATTGGATGCATGAGAAGGGCTCAGAGAGCTGCTGCTGTAGTCTCCTTTCCTTAATAATTCAATAGACATGCCTTCACCTAGAGCCAAAACTTGTGAATCATAACTTTGATCAAAGTCACTTGAAAGATGATATGGATGCACTGCAAATTCTACAAAGTTAAAACAATATGTTCAACAAAAGTTATGACTGCAAGATATGAACAGCATAAACGTTCATTATGTAAGTATCAAGCACTGATTACTGAGCATTAGATCACATATGCCCATGCACTGCACAAGACCTCAGTTTTGCTACGTAATGGAGCAATCTTGTCCATCCCCAGCTACCATCCATACTGCTTGGTGCTAAGTACATTTCTTGATACTTTGATATATTGACATGAAAACCAAACCGACCAAAACAGTATTGAACACGTGACACTTGAGCATGCACTGTTCTCATTGCACTGCCTACAAGCTCACGAGGTAAAAAATGACACTAAAACAAATGAAGGGAATACCAAAGCAAATGTGAAACAGATGCTGGACTATATGCCCTGTTAACACCTGCAGAGTGGCCTTATAATGTACTTGTAGCATGTATGAACCTATATTTCTTCAGCAGCCACATTATTGCACACATGCACATCAACAACTTTATATATTTTTTATCAAACCCAAAATTGGACGGGAAATTCAAGCATCAAGAAATTTGATTGGTATAGCTTTTAAGTGTAAAATTCTTATCTAACTGCAGTCACTAGTTTGGATTCTACACCTAGCAATTAAATATCAATTTTTTGTTAATTTTTTGAATTCTAACTAACTTACTGACCATCATTATGTAAGTGTGACTGAACTAGCAAGATAAGCCAGCTACAGCACTCGCAGAGCTATGTCATGTGAAGATAGAACAAAGCCACATGCCAGTGACTATATCAGCATTTCCATAACACTACAGTAACTTCACAAGCTACTAAAGAAAGCATTTAACTGCCAAACATAAACCAAACACTTTTCCTTTAGCTGTAATATAACATCCATAGAGTTACTATGTACAGCAACTTCAGCATATTAGAATCACAACCAACCTAGCAAACTTACTGCTTGCTCTCAATAAAGACAGTAACTGAATTCAAACTACAGCTACACAAGTAATTTATCACGACGTTGTTTATAGCCTTAAGACAGCTCAGCCTCACACCAATAATTGGACCTTGCCTCAGGGGTCAATTGCTGATCTCCTTGCAGCAATGCTAAAAATCTTTTCAGTCCTACAGTCAATAATTGCCACAAATACAGCTACCCATGTAATAATAATATAATAATAAATTCTTTGCACCACTGGTGCACTTCCCTCTAGATGACACAAACTATATTAGAGAAGAAGAAAAAAGACACCAGGAAAACTTACTGATGACCTTCTGTAGGTCATCATATGTAACTGCAAACATGTCTTTGCTACTATCTGATTGTCCTGTATATATCAACAATGACATACATGTCTCACAAGACGATGCCTTGATTCTGTTGCCCTTCAGGATATACACAGTCTGCTCCCTCTTTGCTTTTCAGATGCTTCAATGAACCAATTGTGGTCACTCCAATTACTACTTTAGCATACTTTAGAATACTGCATATGTTATAAAGATACACCCTTAATTAATTAAAGTGTAGTAAATAATTATGATGTACTCTGAAAAGGCCTGTTAGCTGTTATGCGTAACTTTTTGTCTATTCAGATCTCTAATAACAAATCAGCATCTCATTTAGTCTTACCCATTTGATACAAAAGCCCTACATCCATTTTAGAGCATTCAATTAGTGAAACGTACATAAAGCATTGGATTACTAAACCAACCAAACCATAAAGCTCTGATCAGCAATTTAATGGTACAATAACATTGTAATACCATCATTGCTCCAAGACTTAACGATGCGATCAGGAGTAGGGCTCTGTCAACAAATGAAACAAGTTGTTAGTGTACACTGTCATGTTTGAACATATGCTTTTCTGACTGAGGTGTGTGACATTCCCTTTTGAGTTGGTTTTGAATGTCGTGGCATCATCTTGTAGAACCATGCACCTGTTTTCTTCCATACCTATTGACAAGCAACAAGCACTGGGAACAATGTGCTGACACACATAACAGATTACATTGTTACTTCACGCTCTTCCAAACAAACTTTACATAAAACGAAGTTTTCAGAGTCATCATCTGAAGATGTCTTGGCACTACAACTTTGACAAACTCCCTACACAGGTTCTATTATTACAAACAGTACATATACATTGCTTGCGTCAACAGATATACCAACAGATGATCTTTCACACTATTATGAACTAGTCATTTCACAATGACATTCTTTGTGAGAGTGTCGTAACAAACAAACTAGCAAGCAGACAAACATAAGTATAAAATTTCATACCTTCTTGCAACCTGCACAGACTGTTGATGTACGTGGAAAGATCCGGACTCGTTCTCCACACACAGCACATTTAGATGATCCATCAAAGCATGCAGCCTTCTTCAGTTGTTCTAACCGTACAACCAAGCGACTGGAAGAAACAATTAGTTGCATCACTAAACAAACTAACACACAATTGGTCAGTCAGACAGTAACTCAGTCAGCCATTCAAGGTGCTGTTCATTAGAATTGATGTAGAACTACTATTGGTGCATAGTTTTAACTTGTAGTTTGCTGTGACAGTGATACTGACTTGAACTGTCATGGATAATACTTTTAACCTGTACTGTTCTGTACGTAAGTTCAAGTCTAATAAGTAAAGACAGTAACTCAGTGAGACAAGCAAAATGGTCTGCCAGAGATTTCAACAAAGAGACAAACCTTAAAGGTGTGATCTTATCTTACTGACAGAAATCTAGTAAACTATTCTAAGATGCCACTTAGGCTGTGCTGCACTTGTTGCTCTTTAAACATGTTTAACATTAAACATGTTTAAACTCTAATCGTCTCGAGAACAATCAGAGACACAAGTTTCTGTCTTTGCCGAAATCACTCTCTCTCTCTCTTATTTGAAAAAATCTTCAACGTAGATACAGAATATGATCTAGAACCATCAAGTCAGTCGCTAAGCAAACTACCATATGCTATGTAGACACAAATACAACCTCTTACTCTACATCAACACTAACACGCAAGAATGAAACTAATTTACGTAAAATCGATACTGTAATGTCTTGCTTCAATATTGTTTATCGAATTAGGATCTATTGGAGTCTGTCCTATAATTGCTGCAACCTTGTTATGTATCATATCTGCATTTCCTTTCTGAAGGCAGACTGCCAATCGACGACACCAATAGTTTGCAAAGTCACCGTAAGGTAAGACATGTCCAGTGCTGCTGGCGCAAGACTGGCAGCCTCCTTCAAAGTGTTAACACTCTCAGCACCCCAACAGCCAAACACTTCCAATGCAAAAGGTCAGAACAAGTGTCCTAGGTCTATTGCTGCAGACAAACACTTGGTATTCTTTGAGCGCTCTTTTGAAGATGCAGCATACCCTGATATCGTTTTGCTCGATCCGATGTTATGCAGTGCCCAGGGATGAGTAACTGTCATGTCCAACAGTAACTTTTTGCCTTGATTATAATCATAGACAGCGACATCTGGACGCTTCTTTCCTAGGAATTGATTTTGTAGCTCCTTCTTACACCGAAAGCCTAAAGACCTGAACATGTCGTATAAACTGTCCGATAAATGGTCATGGCGGTGTATAGGGCCTCCTCCCCATTTACAAGTCAAGAGATGGTAGCCATAGAGATCAACTGAATTGCCGCAATTGGGCGTGCATTTTTGGATGTTGCTCAAGGCTGGCAAGGGTGCACCAAGTCGCATAAGTGCTGCAGTGCGAAACTGTGCACTGCTCAGTGTGAAGTGCTGCGTGCTTGGAATCGCCTCCAACCAACTACCTGCATTGGGACCTGATGAACTGATCAACCTTGCTTTTTCTTTATCTGTAGAACACACTTCAAGATACTGTTGAAATGAGCTCTTATTTTTGACTAACTGCAGCCGACGTTGCAATTTTTTTGGATGATCTGGAAGACTTGAGATAGAAGGGATTATTTCCTTTAGTGACTGACTGTCGTTGTGTAGATCATGCAGGGATGAATTCAAATGAGTAGAAATCGAATAGTTTGAAGACTGCAAATCATCAATCACGTAGGAACACATGGGCCTCACATAATCGTCATGAACAGGTAGATGGCTCAAACTGTTTGCCCAAGCTCCTAAAAATGCAGAAGGAGCTGTATCTCTTGCTGATGTGAGACCAAAACCTCCGTTCTTTATTGACAATCGGACCTGCTGCTTTTGTGTATCTGTACATTTGACGCCGATAATTTCTTCAAACGTAGTAACAATGTTGTCATCGTGTTGTACACAAGCGACATCTACTAGGCAAGGAGGGACCATATGAAGAAGATTCATGATCTTAGGCACACCACACTACCTTAGCAGGAGAACTCCTATCTGGGCATCCTGCAGTAGAGACAGTTTAGACAAAAGAGGGTTTAATTTTTCAACCTTGCCATGACAGACATCCTTCACAAAGGTATCGGATCCAACTGGAGTACCCAACAGCTCGAATCCATCCTTCATTTCGCGTATTGGTAGCTGACATCTGCTGATACCAAGTGGTGAATAGATTTCACACTTCTCTTCTCTTAATTCTAGACCAATATTAGACATATGTCCTTTCAGTTTCCAGTACGTGTCGGTTACATCACTGATTGGTCCTAGGATAGTAATGTCGTCAAGATAAGAAGGTGTCAAAACTGATTGGAACTCGCGTCTTACTTGGACCAACATTGGATGAATAGCAAGACTGAATAGAAAGGGGCCCAGGGGGTCTTCTTGTTGAATGCCTTCTTTTGAAGCAATGGTGTATGGCTTCCCATCAAGCGTTGTTGTCAATGGCACTGAGTCACCAGCTTTTACTTTGTTCCTAACAGCAGACACCAAATTAGCTGGAAGATTATTTTCCATCTCATTGGGACGATCTAATGATTTGGCTGTCTGTGATTTTGGCGCTGTTGATTCATACAATTCAGACCATTTTTCATTTTTGAATAGCTTAAAACGTCGTTCCAATTCCTTGTTTCCCGACTTCCCTCCTCTGTGGATTGGTTAAAGAAGAAATCTGGGGATCAAGAAAGAGTTTCCAAGCAGCTTCATCAGTCTTGTTGTCTAATATTCTTGACATGGCCATAACACAGCATTCTCGAAAAACATCTTGGTAACGTGGAGTAACGTTTTTTTACAGAAACAATGATTGATTTTGTAATACACTCAGTATCTAAGGAGTACAGGATTTCACGGTTGCTATATGTGTCTAGCCTCAGGAACAGACACTCCGCTTGAATCACATGACGGATAACCAATGAACGAATGGTGATCAATTTGAATTGGAATATCGTATTTACCAACCGTCTCCTTAGCTTCGATGTCGACCGAACGATTGACAAGCATGGGTAAGAACGCTGATGTTGTTGAAATTGTTTCCTCGCTTCTTGTTTTCTCATTACGCATCGTCTCATGTGTCAATCCAGCGAACAACTCACAAACGGTTTTTGGCAATAGACACAATGTTCCAACGAGTGACTAATGAGAAAAGCACTGGGGATGTCATCAAGAGTGTGGTTGCTTCGGATATGATCAAATACGCAATATCTGCTACCGCAGTTGTAACGACCAACAGTGCAGTTAGCCACTGGACAAGCGATTTCGAATTCAGATGAAGCCATCTCCACACCAGAGGACATTTCGAAATTGAATCAGATGTTACCATCATGACTATCGAGTATCTGGCTGACAGAACGACTAAATCACAACCACAGTCCATATCCGGGATATCTCCTCTCTCTCCCTCTCTCTCTCTCCCTCCCTCCCTCCCTCTCTCTCTCTCTCTCTCAGCATACATATAGGCTAAAGTGAAATAACTACAGGTAAGCAAACTACGATAACTCTAGGTTCTAATTACAAGAAAACAAACAGAAAAATCTACATAAAGTCTACGCCAAAATGGCAAACAGTAACTGTATTACAAGTGTTTGGCCTTGATGGCTGCTGTCTTCCGATGATGGTATTGACCTTGTTGGACAGGATCATTGCATTGCCTTTTTTAAACAAACTGACAGACGGCGTTGCCACTCGTTTAGAAACTTTTCTGGTGAGTATCCTGCTAACGGTGCTGCTAATCTTGACACTTGCTTCAGTGTCTCTCTTGCTGATTCTCCCAAACGACCAAATACTTCCAATGAGAATGAGCGAAATAGATAGCCTAGATCAGTAGACATTGCAAATATTTGTTGTTCTTGATACGGTCTCGTTCTGCAGCTGCAAACCCTGCTGTTGTACAACTTCGACCAATATAATTCTGAGCCCAAGGATGAGTGATGGTTATGTCCAGCAATAGCTTCTTGCCATTGCCAAAGTTGTACACAGCAATGTCTGGATGTTGTTTGCCTTCAAATTGTTCAGTTAGTTCTTTCCTGCATCGCAAACCAACTGAAGATAACATTTGATGTACACTGTCTAAGACTCGATCGTGTCAATGAATAGCACCTCCTCCCCACTTGCATGTAAGAAGATGGTATCCAAAGTTATCAATTGGCTCTCCGCACTGTGCAATACAGCTGTCTATAGCTCTAAGAGCTGGCAAAGACGCACCAAGTCGCATCAGTCTACGCCGTCTCTGACATTGCCTAATTCTGTCTTCTTCCATAGTCTCCAAAGAAGAACAGCGCGAAAAAACTAACTTACATCGTAGTGGAATGCGCGTTACTATCACGTGACCATTAAACCTAAACCACTTCGTTAAACTACCTCAGAAACATGTTTAACGCTGGTGGAGACGTGATTATTCTTAAGATTTAAACAAGTTCTAAACATGTTTAAGCCCAAGCGGAGACGCACCCTTACTTACAATAAGTATAGGTTATAGACCGCTGGCGAGTGTATAAACGAAATACACCCTGCTCCGCCCACGAGTTGGCACGAGGACAAAGCCCGAGTGCTAATGAGCTGGGCGCAGCGGGGTGTTTTCGTTTATACACTTGCCAGAAGGTCTATAACCGGCTTGTAGCACCCGGCTGAGGCGGTGATATCCTCTAGGCATGAAAGTTCAAATCAGTTGTGTAGCAAAATGTTCTGAAATCGACTTGGGCATTGAAACAGCAGAATTGCCAGTTATTGATTTTTGGAAGCTAGTAAACTGCTAGACGTTGTTGTTGTTTCTGATCAGCAGTCTTCTGAATCTTGTTTCCAATTTCATCCAGTAGTTTTCAGAAGTTTCTTGATTCGCGTGTTCCCCCTAACACCATAAAAGCTACTGCATGTGCGCGGTTAGAGTGTTCAACGCATGAAAGAAATGGAGAAACAAGCAGCCAACTGAAGATCTAGAGGGAGCGCTCGGGCGGTACGTGCATGATCTGCATGTTATGAACAACAGAGAAATGAACTACTGGCTTGCAAGGTTTGTGCATGAAGTTCGGAGGCAAGGTGGAAAGCTGTATCCACCTTCTACCATGTAGCTGGTCTAGAGCCGTCTGTGCGCGCGAGTATCATTCTGTTGCTGAATGCCTAACCACGGTTAATTTTTTCCAGAAGGACAACTGTCAGTTTAGTTTGCTCAGGTCTGCACTTGCTACACGCATGAAAGAACTCATTATGATTTCCATGCGAATCCGTAGACCCACGTATTGTTTGTTCTGGCTGACAGATATGTTTCAGTAGCCTAATTGTTATGTTCACAAACAATTCACATCTTGATAAGCCAGTAGCCCCAGGCAGTTGTACGGCCCAATTTATTGACCGGTCAATATGTAGCGGAAGTGGGATATGCCATTTATTGTAAGCAAATACTGGACACTGATTGGCGCAGATGAAGCTAGGGTGCTACAAATAAAGCAGCTAAACAGAAAAGTAACACAGCACCTAAGCAGCCAATCTACCCAACTGGCTAGTCTCAGCCTACCAGACCTGTGTAGCGCTGATTTAAAATAGGCTGATTTAAATCGGCGCTACACGGATCTGAGAGGCCGAGGCTGTACTAACTGACTGATCAACTAATTGACCAAGTGACTTAATGGACAAACAAACAAATAGTGACACAGACTCAGGACACCCTTGTGGTGCTACAGCACACCTTCTGTATTATGGCTTTCTCAACCACTAAAGAAAGGTTGTTAACACAAGCCCTTCAACAATCAACGCAGCCAACAATTGCATTGGATTGCAGCTTAGAGGGTTGGCTAAAATGCTGATTTTAATGTGAGCTTTCCCTTTACAGTGCATCTGATCAGCTAGTGTGCATTAAAGCCATGCATATAGGCAAATTTGGTCTTCTCTAGATCTTGTTTGCTTTGTTTCTGGGCTGCTGTATGTCTGGATGTACTCTAAATGATGATTGATACGAGTTGCTTTTGTGAATTGATGTTTACACGTGTCTTCACATGGTTACGTGTCAGTGGTCTACAATGTTCCGTCTTTCCGTGGTTCCACAACCTTTTTCCTCTATTGTCTGCGTGAGACAAGACGAGTCGTTATACAATGATGTTTTGTCAGTTTTCCTAAGTTATCCCGCCATTTTTGGTGAGTGGCGACCATACCTCTGTGCGATGTAGAAAGATAGTCTGCATCAAAGAAATGCCCACATGCAAATCTGACCTCAAGGCAGTTAATGTAACGTTAACTAGTCACACGTCTCCAACTGGTAGTAAACCTTACTCTGACAGTGTACCATCTAACCCTAGGAGGATTCTGAAAGCGACTAGTGTCCACACTTCTACTAGTCTCGTGCAGCCAGACCCTCCCCGCCATCATACTTTCGGTGGGATCGCATGAAATGTTAGGAGTTACAACCTGTGGCAATTTTAGTCCATCAATGATTCATGCGCGCAAGTAGGAATGATTGAACAAATCCGTCGAGTGCCTCTACCTTACACTCGAGCTCGGAAGAGGTAGAAAGCTAGCACAGTGCTACCTGGGCGGTCTTACTATTCAGCCAACAAGCACCTTCTAAACCCAGTATCTCAACCACGTGCCTACTTCAGTCTGCCTTGAGCCACTGTGAGTGCAACATCCGGATATACACACACTAATGGTTCTGAGAGGTCGAGACTCTTTTTATTATAAACGCTCTTGCTTTTCCTTGGTGAAAGCAACACTTATGCGCGTTTGTCTGGCGTAAATCAGCACAAGTAGAAAAGTAGAGGTGAGGCGGCATACGACGGATTTGTTTAACCATGCCTACTTGCACATGCATGAATCAATGGTGGACTAACGTTGCCACAAGTTGTAACTTCTAACATTTCGTTTGATATTGGGTCAGCAGAAAATGTGAAAGTCGTATTATCCTGTACAGTTTAGTTGACTGCTTTGCAGGTAGGAAGTGTGAACACTAGTCGCTTTCAGAATCCTCCTAGGGTTAGAGTAAGGTACTCAGAGTAAAGGCTGGTTCACAATATTGACGCTAACACTCAGCTGAGTGTCAACATCCAAGACACCACCTTGGCGTAGGCGTCATCTTTTAATGTTGATGCTGACGCTGATGCTGGAATAGGATTCATTTCTATTCCAGCATCAGTATCAGCATCGGCGTCAGCATCGGCGTCAGCGTCAATATTGTGAATCAGGCTTAAGGTTTACTACCAATTGGAGATGTACCGTTAGATTTAACTGCCTTGAGGTCAGATTCACCTGTGGGAGTTCCTTTACAGCACGCTAGCTTTCTACTAATAGCAGAGTTGTGGTCGCTACTCACCGAAAACGGCGGGACAACTTGGGATAACTGACGAAACATCATTGTATAACGACCCGTCTTGTCTCACACAGACAATACAGAAAAAAAGGTCGTGGAACCACGGAAAGAAGGAACATTGTAGACCACTGACACGTAACCATGTGAAGTCTACATGTAAACATCAATTCACAAAGCAACTCTTATCAATCACCATTTAGAGTACATCCAGACATACAGCAGCCCAGAAACAAAGCAAACAAGGTCTAGAGAAGACCAAATTTGTCTATAGGCGTGGCTTTAACGCACTCTAGATTTCTACCTCCTCTGGTGCTTAGCATCTAGGTCTATATGATGGACATTGATATCATTTTGATCAGACACAACACTAACTAGTCTTGTGTCTGTAGTTGCAGATTCTTTCAGTTGATGATGAGTGTTAACTCTCAGTGTGTAGTAACTGCTGAACACACCTTACCCTTTAACTAGTAGCTAATGTCATCAAGTTGACTGTGTTTTATGATGCTACTATAGTAACTGAAGCTGTGCTTACACAATTGCTTCTACATGCAGTTAAGAGCTCTTTGAAATCGTAATAAACTGATTGTATAGGTAATGTAAATTTAGACACCATTTTGCTTCCAAATGTGCTAAAAATCATACAAAGCAACTGTTTCATTATGTGACCCAAAATTTCCTTAATAGTCCTCAACGCTCAAAATAAGAAAATTACTACATCAAGACATTGCTGTATACGTAATTACTTAATGCTAAGTTCCTGTATAATAGTAGTGAGTTAAGAAAACAGTTGCTTAAATTTCCATTAGCCATTGCAGATGCCTACATTTTCATTGAATATTTCCATGCAACCGGTAATTACAAACATGAGTTACACAATTTTGATAAAACACTCTTTCATGAACGGTAATGACTTGTGATTAGCTGTTTGTCTATTGTCTGTCCTTGCCATGCAACCAAATGCAAATACTGCTTTGTGATTGAACTATTTTGACTGCACATTCCCAAACGTGACAGGACATACAGTATGTACACATCTACACATCCACATCCACAGTTATGAAAGTGGAAACGCACAACCCCTTTGAGTACACTACTGATAAGATGAAATATTGGCGGGAAATTAATTTTGGTGGATTGGCGGATTTGTTAGCGACCGCCAATATAAATCCGCCATCAATTTGGCCACCGGGATATGTTGACATCATCACTCACGTAAATCAAGCATCATGCGATATATGGCGCGGATGAGCTAGGGTACAAGATGGTAACCACTGCTTGCCGTCTGTTGTGCCTACCTTGTCAAATAGGGAGGTTAATGACAATAAGGCCATGCAACTATCGATGAAGTATAAGTGAAGTCATGCGAGTTAAAATCCGTAATCGCAAACTCCTCTATGAAAGCAGCCACATAATTATTATTAGTAGTGGGTGGGGAATATCGTACATACCAATTATCCAACAATGATGTCCAACTGCCAAAATAAAATCCACCAATATGCTTTTACCGTCAATTCTTAGCAAACCGCCAAAATAAATTCCTGCCAAAGTTTCATCTTATACGGTATTCATTCAGTCATGTGACTGTATAGTCCTGTTTGTTATGTCTCACAGCTGAAATTACATGAATTACTATATACAGAAGTTGGATACTATATACATGATTGTAAAAGCCACTACTGACATACTTGCATGCCATTGATTCCAAGACACGTGCACTCTTGACATTGTTGAACACATTAAAATTTAGATGTGGAAAAAGCTCATTCATGAATGTAGCAAAATTTTACCCTATGAAACTTAATTCCTGCATGTTTACAGTACATATAGAGAAAAAGAATGTCCATAAAATTTAAATTAAATGTGCTACCAAAATTCCCTTACTATCATGTGTTCCATAGCAAGTGTTTCATATCAAGTGTTTCATATGATGTGTTTCATATGTGTTTCATACTCTATTGTCCATTTTTCCTGTTACCCTGCTGATCAACGTGGGAAGTTGTCCATCTAAATATTCATGTAATGTTTTTTTAATCACCATCTATCTACTCTACTACAAAGCGTAACTGGTCGTCCGCTGTCTCTACAATACCGATAAACTAACAGACTATAGCTCTAATTAATTCCTACTAAGCTATTAATTGGCACCTAGCTTACTGTTCTATTCTATTTTTTACAATCTACAGGGCATTCCCACTGTCACATAGCTGCTTACCCAATACGTTCTTCCTCATCACGATCAATATCAGCCGCTCTTGCAATCACATCGGCGACAATCCGCTGCTCTTCACTGCTCACCTGGCTCGTCTCATTGCCAGAACGTCGAGGAGAGTAAGTTAGAGATTCCTGCTCTGCTGTCCAGTAAGACCAACCAGCACCGAGCCTAGATAACAAATAGTACAGTAGATAACACTTTCTTCACTAAATACGTCATTTCGGTGTTCCGTAGAACCGCTAATTGATTTACCTTGATCGTAGAATCAACTGCCTGTCGTCAGGACAGACCCATTTGTTTGTAGCTTGATCAACCATGTCCTACAATTGCATGCAGCCACTGTCTTACAGAGACTGAGAATCTCTCTACAGAACAGATTGCGACCCTACGCGTCACGCTAATTAATGGTACGGACAGTAGAGAAGAGCGAGGCAAGAGTCCCGGCGTTGTCCCGGATATATGGCATCAGGACACCTAGAAGTTGTTATTCCGTCGTCTCTTGGTGCCGGACAACTTCATAGCTCACTGGTCGAAGCACGTAATGTTGACGTCGCGCACAACAGTGATTCCGATGATGCCAGTGACGATCTGCAAGACGAGCAAGTAGCAGCTGAAGTATTGCTAGAGAAGAACTGGAAACGTTACAGATTAAGAGCGAAAAAGAGACAGGTAGAGCTCGATAAACGTGCACATAGCGTTAACTATAAAGCTAGTAATGTAATATTTGGGTTGAAATGTAGAGTTTGATGTTTTGTAGGGACACTTTGCTGTGCGTAGTTTGGTGCGATGTCTTGCTCTTACCCGCATTGTACACGGAGATGACAGCTGGAGAAGAGCACACATTCATTCAGAGCTTGCAACTGCGTATCTTGAGCTTCAAGGTTCTTAGAAAGTAGAGGCTGGGCCAGCGGATCCGAAGCAAATTGCATGTTCCTACGCAAATATGCCTTTTCTTTGTTAATCCGAAGTGTTCGGTCATGTTGAAAGGGTTGATCTTGTGATGAGAGTTTGAGCCGTTAAATTCTATACATAGCATGACTTCAAGTCTTGTTAGAGGTCTATAGAATAACATGCAGTGGGTAGTTGTCTGTGCATTCCCTGGGTTACTTCTTTAATTAATTAATATGATTTGCCCATGGCTTTAGGAACCATTGATTTTGCTGGCTTTGGTGTGCTGACTTGTTGTAGACGTGAAGTGCCACTGTTGTGTTTTATGTTTGAAGACATGCCAATGCAAGCTGTGAAGCATTCTCAAACTGCAGTAGACATGACTATACGTTTGTATCAGAAGCTCAAGGGAGACATGATAGAGACTGGAAGTGAGAATTATGGTGACGATGATCAGTTGGGGAAAAGAAGTAATCAAAACCTGATAGAAATACTGACTGTATTGAGTTCTGCTCACTTTGGTTTGGGAAAAGCTTTGTTTGCTCTTGGAAAGTTAGTGTAACTATTTTGATAATTACTTAATTTCTCGTGTATAGTAGGTGCACATGCACTGTAACAGACTGTAATGGCCAGTATGTCTGTTCAGATACACATTAACTGAACAGTACATACATTTTTTACAAGGACCCTTAGACTGCAGACACTACTAAGTACTTGCTACCATACTTTCTACCATACTTTCTACAAACACTATCAGCAGTCACTGTCTATATGTAACTTCTTCTTTGCTTCTTGGACAGAAGCTGGACTCCGGAGAGAGAGGCAATTGTATGTTAGTTCCTTGCCCAAGGGAACTTATGTATGTGGCCCTCCTGCACTCGAACTCTGACCCAAAGGTCCCAGATGTTTCCAATCTCCAACTGCACACTCTAACCAATTGAGCCACATACATACATACTTACATACTTATATACTTACATACATTTTTACATACTTTTTACATACATACATACATACGTACATTTTTACATACATTTTTACATACATACATACATACATACAGACAGACAGACAGACAGAGGCAGACAAACAGAAAGATGGACATAACACACACACACACACACACACACACACACACACACACACACACACACACACACACACACACACACACACACACAGACAAACAGACAGACAGCTCTGAAGTCTTATCAAAATCGGCAGAAGAAGATGGATTCGCGGCTTCAGCAAGGGAGGAGCGAAAGAGGAAGAAATATGCTAAGCTAACCCTGTCCAGTGGAGGTACTACTAGCGCAACACTCGTCCTGTTAGTCTTTGAACATTTTGGGAGATGGGGCAAGAAGCAGAAAGATATTTGAATACTCTTTTGTTCAGAGCAAGGGACTGTGAAGGGAAGAAAAACCATTCTGAGTTTGTCTGCTACTGGAGGAAACGTATAGCTGTAATTGTGCAGAAAGCTAATGCTGGAGTGATACTAGGAAAATTGAAGAGGATAACAGGAGGTCGGGGAGATGGGGTCATGGGTGATGATTTGGATGTACAATGTGGTGTTCACTAGTTAGTTAATTACGTACAGTTTAGTTGTAGTTTATGGTAGTTAATTAAGACTCTTTGCGTTTGATGTAAATGGCATAGGTGGTTTTAGCCTTTTTAAGTTTGAGACAGAGATAAGGATTAGTGTATATTTAGTGTTGTAATTGTGCTTAAAATGTATTGAAATAAATGAAGACAGACAGACAGACAGACAGACAGAGACAGACAAACAGAGAGATGGACATAACACACACAGACACACACAGACAGACAGACACACACACACACACACACACACACACACACACACACACACACACACACACACACACACACACACACACACACACACAGATGGCAAAATGGCAAATGGATAAGGAGCTGCCCGTTAAATGGTAATGCCCCCAGCCAGATGGCTGGGTTCCTGTGCACTAAGCAGGAGCTATGGGCCATGCTGACCAATCTCCTGGAGCCTAGTCAGGTACTCGCAGGAGCACCGACTGCGACTCTAACCAACTAAGCTATCGCACCACACTTTGCACCACACCTAACCACACACATGCACATGCACATGCACTCGCACACATCACACACACACACACACACACACACACACACACACACACACACACACACACACACACACACACACACACACACACACACACACACAACACTTTTGTCAATGACAATTTTTGTGTATATTTGAAGATATGCTGAAGGAGAAGCAGCTTTAGTAAACGCACAACAGTATGCAGATGAACTGCAATGCTCCTCTACTTACTCTAATCAGGTCACAACAGTAGAAATTTACAAAGCTCTAGGGCTGTATGTTTTGTTTCTAATTCCTTACTGTGGCACATTGTCAGTATCATGATTGTAATAGGTGTTGCTTAAAGCAGAAGAAAACTAGATTGGCCGGAGATTATCTAGACCAAGTATAACCTGTTTCCTATTGATTTTACTCGTTTTAATGGTTTTACATTTGAGGCTGAGAAACTTGCAATTAACCTCTATGGTGAGGATGCTGTCCAAATGATTGATATTCACCAGAATATGGGAAAGGTAGATATAGCATTTATTTGTACATATGTAGTTAATATTAGAGTGGGTGTTTGTGTTATTTATGGTTTTAGGTTAGGCAGCAAAGGAATGAGTTGGAAGGAGCTGTTGAGGAATATCTGAAAGCTTTTTCTATTGCAGTTACTAGGTAAGACTAACATTTTATTGTGCCTTGGTGCACGTGCACAGTGAGCATATGGTACTTGGTGTGTGTGTGTGTGTGTGTGTGTGTGTGTGTGTGTGTGTGTGTGTGTGTGTGTGTGTGTGTGTGTGTGTGTGTGTGTGTGTGTGTGTGTGTGTGTGTGCGTGCGTGCATGTGCATTTGTGCACGCATGTGCGTATGCGTGTGTGTGTGTGTGTGTGTGTGTGTGTGTGTGTGTGTGCGTGCGTGCGTGCATGTGTGCGTGCCTGCATGTGTGTGTGTGTGTGTGTGTGTGTGTGTGTGTGTGTGTGTGTGTGTGTGTGTGTGTGTGTGTGTGTGTGTGTGTGGTGTGACTGCCATATCAAGATTGTGTTTTGCTGTATTTTAAATTTTAATCGGTAAATTTGGTGTTAAACAGTTTATTATTTCTTGAGTTATGGTTGTTTTCTTGTCTTGAAAGCTGCTGCAAGTGATTGCAGATGAATTAATTAACTAAGTCCCATGATATACTCTAAATGTGTACACTTGTGTGAATCAAGACTTGCACCACAGGCGCTTTCATTTTCATAGCAGTACACAAATTTGATGCTGTACATGGTTTTCTCAATGAGATTATTGTATGAGATGATTGAATGCCACTTTTAATTTCTGTAACTTTTTGATAAGTAATTTCATGATTATGAAAGGAGGGGGGAGTGGGCATGCATAATTTATGTGGCACCAAATATTTTGTTGAAATATATATAGGAAACCAATGCTATTATGTTTAGTGTAATGTTGTTTTCTTTTGTAAATTCTTTCTTCTCCTGAAGCATTTAGTTGCTGACTAGCAGACAAATCTGCTAAATGTTTAATAATGATGCTTACTGTTTGTATGGTTTTGGCTTGTCAAGTTGTCTTTTTAGTGAGTGTTTGTTACCTTATTTGTCATCATACCATCTTTCTATTGTGCCACATTCATACTTATGGGTTGACTTACAGGAATGGTCAAGAGTCAGCGTCTGCTGCGGGAGCAGGTCATTGTCTAGCTGCAGCATACTTGGCAATAGGTGGATCTGATGCTGAAACAGTAGCAGAAGGTTATCTGAATGATTGTCTTGCAATATACCAACGTTTGCATGGTCCACAAAGCAAGAAGAGTGTAGAGATTCAAAAAGAACTTTGTCGACTAATGCTGAGGATGAGCAGGCATAAGGTATGCAGTAGGCTTATATACTGGATGTGACCAGTCATGTCATTTGCATTCTTATTTATAGGAAGCTACTGAACTGCTATTAGAAGTAGTTAGGGCAAGCTGTTTAGTCTATGGAGATCCCAGTGCTGAGGTGTGCTGATTAATGTTGTTTAGTTGATTTTGGGTTGCAGAAATGTGTAAATTGTATGTTTTGATTTTGTTTCAAATTATTTTTGTTATGTGTGTTTGTTTATGACGTGTAATATGTTTATGACGTGTAATATGTTTATACATACACACACATATATATATATCTGCTGTGGTCTTTAGTTAGTTTTACTCTTCTTCTTGTAGTACTGTAGTTTACTGACAAATGAATGGTAAAATGTGTTTGTAGTGTATATGTGCATTTTGTGTGGTAGGTGCATATGCATGCATGCAGACATGCATGTTAGTTTGTTTGTTTATTTGTTTATGGTGTGTGGTGTGAATTAAGCACAGTTCAAGTTTTGCAGGCATAGTTGTTATTTTAGTATCTATTATATTAGCGACATTGTAATGGTAACAGGTTGATATACTTCATTATTGGTAGCTGTCATTGAAGAAAACTTATTATTTGCTGAAGAAATGTGGTTATTGGTTGCATTTGAATAGCGAGACTGTTATGGACTATTGTTTGCTGTATTACATCTAATATCTTGCCTATACGGAGTTTCTGAAGTATATTGTACATGTACCTTCTTTTGTGATTTTGCAGGTGGCTGCTTCATACAAGTTGTTGGGCACAGTTTTTCTGTCTCAAGGGCATGTAGATCGAACTTTGGTTCAATACCAAAAGGCATGATATGTTACTTTGTTGTCTGTCACATTTCTTTGCTATTCTTTTAATCTAGAGTTATGAGATGTTCAGGACAGTATGTGGTCCTCGTCATAAGCAAACTGTTGATGTTCAGCAGAAGATTGACATGTTGGCTAGGTAATCTGGAATACTAATAACGATTTTGTGTGACTATTGTTTATCATTTCCATACCTTTTATGTATTTAGCTTGCTATGCTTTCATCCATGTCATTTCTAAATTGCTGTGCTGAGAAAGCTAGTTTATGCTTGCCATGTTGGCAGCTAGATTGACTAGTCGACTCGAGTATGCTGTATACTAACTCAGATGTATTTTTGGCCTGGTAATAGTCGGGCCAGCGTGAGAGTTTACTAGTTTGTGCTTGCATTCTGTTTGAAAGTTTAGGGCTAGGATTATTGTTTTAAATGTTGTATGTACAACTGGAGAATGCAGTGCAGCACCATCCTCCTAGAGTACAGGTACACGTATGTTCAGTAAGTTTGATGTTTTTGTAGCTGCATGAATATGTAGCGGATGAATGATTACTAGAACAAAGTTGATAATTGTTGCATCATAGTTATTTTTTGTGACATTGTTAACGTACTATTGAGGTTGTTACATCATCATCTTGTATTGTGTTATTACATTGACTGTCAAGCATGCAGTTAATTGTCACAACAGCCATCATGTCAGGTTGGGGGCCACACAATATTTTCTTCACAGACAGCATGTCTTTAAAAAGCAAATACAACAGAAAGTGGATGTGAGCAGCACTGAATTTAATGACTATAAAGCATTTAGGAGTGTTCACTATCAGTGCGAAATTTGAATTTATGAAATTTGGCAGATGCAGATATGTTCTGCACTGGCATTGTAATTTAGAAATTGTAGTATGTAGGAATTAAGTCTGGACATTCAGTTTGTGTCTGCTTGTGTTTCTGTAAAGGTACAGTGTACCTTTGACATTGTCTTGTCTTTACTTTAGCATTCTTTTGTTTAATTAACTTAATTAGTTGAGATGTAGTGAAACATTTGTACTGAAAATTTGTGTTGTTCAGATCATCAACTGCTGGTGCAGAGACGACAAAAAAATCTTTCAATCAGCGACCACGATTTAGAACTGTTGTGAAATAATGTAAGAATCTATTGAAAGTGTAGCATATTGCTAAGTAAGTATACTTCTGAAAACTGTAGTGCTGCTACTGTTGCAAATTAGAAAATGACGTCAAAATTGAAATGAGAAGTCTAGTTAAGAAACAAGCAAAGCAAAACATAGAAGACTGTAGCAATGCACTGACAGTTCGCTAATGTAGAGAATTGCTTGTTTAGAGGTCAAGCAAGTTTTCTACTGATCCCGGGTCAGCTTGCTCTTTGACTGTTGCCATGTTAAATTCTTCATCAGTATTAGAATCCAGCAAATCTGGGTGTGATCTGGCCTTTGCGAGGTTGGAGAACTCATCATTGATCTCATCAGTATCACTGGCAACTTTTCTATGTGTCGAAGCTGGTGCAATCAGTGGTGACCCAGTGTGAACTACATGGATTTGTTGTGGTGCTGGTTTCACTGGAATTTTTTGGACACGTAATTGAGATGGTGATGCTGGTGGAGGTGCCAGTGTTGGGATCATTGCTACTGGCACTGCGGAAGGAGGCTTGAGTTGTGCCATCTTTGCTGTCAGGGTGGGCGATGGGTTTGTAGGTGCCTTGGCAAAGTTGTCTCTACGTACGGCCTTAGGAGACGAGTGTGGACTGTTGTCCTTTGCAATTTTTCTGTTCTTGTATTGCCAAGATTTGTAAGCAATGCTAAATGCTCTGCTGACTGTCATGCACATAGCTTGCACCTGAAAAACAGAATAGAAGATAAATAAATAATTCGATCCGGACCAGTGGTGTGCAGTGGTGGATCCAGACTGGAAAAAAGGGTGGTGCAAACTAATATGCTTGGACAATTTATCGAGGTTTCACTAAAAGTTGCTGAATACCATACTGATAGTATACATTAATGTCTGAATACCAGATGAATTTCATATCTACAACATGGTATTGTATGTATGCCTCGATCAACATGATATATCATTATTATGGGTACTCATGAGGAACAGGAAACATACATTAATTACACAACAAACAAGATTTTGGCTGCGGTGGGTGTGTTGTTGAAGAGGAGGGGTCTTGACCCCAGGACCCCTCCCCTCTTAGGGCTGCCTATGTATATATTTTAGTGCCCTTAGATTTGCATGGACTCTACTTTAGTATAAACCGCTCCCGAGAAAATCTTGCCGTTTTTAGTATTGCGTCGTCAGGGTCATGTCTGTAGTTACGGTGTAGTCTAGGTATCTACTTTTTAAAATTAAAATCAGCTATAAGTTCAGGGCATAATTTATCCGGTATCACATCGCAGTTTGCGAATCAATTTTTGTATGTTGCGAAACAAAGTCAGCTACGTGTCGCACAAACTGCGATGCGGAATCAGAATGTCCCATCCAAGTACAGTACATAGGCGAAGGAAGCCTCTGCTGAGTGGGGGGGCACAACGGTTTGTCAGGCCATAGAAATCCAAGAACACTGCTAACTCTATGCCTAGGAATACTAAGCAACATAAAACATACTTAGATTTTACCAAAATAGCTTAGTCTTCTTTCATTAACGTCTCCACGGTGATGACTGATGACCAGCCAAGATGACATGGATAACGGAGAGCATTTTGTGGGGGCACGTGCCCCCACGGCCCCCCCAGTTCCGTCGCCACTGCAGTAGGAGCCTAACTAAACCTCATAATGCTGCACCCTTGCATTGCAAAGTGGTGAGAAGATACTATATATAATATACTATTATATCTTTATTCAATTATGAACCATCTGTACTAGGGTGGTCATGCTGTGCAATACATGAAACTAAAGCACCTTATCAGAACACCTGCCGAAACTATCATCTCATTAGCAGAAGGGAGGCAACAGAAACAGAAACTTGAGACTTCCATTGTAACTACGTAGCACGGTAAAAAGGAACAAAAGTAAGTAACAGTGTAGTCAGTGTACTTGCACTTTTACATCGTAGCTAATGTCACTACGTACCAACTAAAATAACAAACAATCATGCAATGTGTAGTTGCATGGGACTTTCCAACGTAAAGGTCAACACAAACAGCACTGTCACAGAAACACGGGAAGTACAAACAGCACAGCTTTTCCAACCTACTTGAAAAAGTTGACAAGCTTTAAGTTTGTGTTGCATATGCTGTTTTTCAACGCTCTGCTGAACCCTCTAGCTACATTGTCATGTCATCTTCAAGGTCATTCCGCTGACTTGCCTTTCACCATTGCTAACTTAGACTCGGTTCATCTTATCTTTGAAAATTTGAAGGTTGACAACCCTGAAGTACCATCGGAGTTGTCGCAGTGTATTGCAGCCGCAGAGAAAGATGACCAGCTGCATTTTCAAAATGTAAAGCTGTCAGGCGTACAGCCAAACGTACCTAGACTAGAGTGCATTTATGATGTCAAGATCACTTTTCACCAAAGCTATTGGGAAATGCATTCACAATCGTTTTGATGATTTACAAAAGGGATTTTTTAAAGCAGTTTGTCTCCTTGACATCAATCTGTGGCCGACTGAACGAGATGATCTAGCAGCCTTTGGTGTAGCTGATGTGTCTCTTGCTGTAGAGCACTTCCGTCGACTTCTATTAAAGAACAACGTATTGCTGGATGGGGTAATGACAGACTGGACCTTCTTCAAGGTGTACTGGATCGATAACTTAATTGCAACACCATCCAAAAATACTCTATGGTCACTGCTTCCGTTCCAGTACAAAGAGATATTTCCAAACTTTGTGCAATTGGTGTGCATACTGCTGGTGTTTCCAGTCAGCAATGCCATAGTGGAGCGTGGTTTCAGTGCTATGAGGAGGATAAAAAGTGACTGGCGGTCAAGTCTTAGTGAAGATACCTTAGATCACTTGATGAGGATTAGCGTTGATAGTCTGCCATTGGCACAGTTTGACCTTACACTTGCAGTCCAGCGGTTCTTCAGCACTCCAAGGAGGCCACACGTTCAGCCATATGGCTCAAAAAAACCGAAAGTTAATGAATTGCATATTTTGCTTCTAAAATTTGCATGGGCAGGGTGCCACTTGCTACTATTCAAGTAACTTCATTTCCACTTAGCTAAAGGGAATTGTGTTATGTACAGGTTATAGACCGCTGGCGAGTGTATAAACGAAATACACCCCGCTCCGCCCACGAGTTGGCACGAGCTGGGCGCAGCGGGGTGTTTTCGTTTATGCGCTTGCGAGAAGGTCTATAACCGGCTTGTAGCACCCGGCTGAGGCGGTGATATTCTCTAGGCGCGGAAGTTCAAATCAGTTGTGTAGCAAAATGTTCTGAAATCGACTTGGGCATTGAAACAGCAGAATTGCCAGTTATTGATTTTTGGAAGCTAGTAAACTGCTAGACGTTGTTGTTGTTTCTGATCAGCA
Source organism: Corticium candelabrum (assembly GCF_963422355.1). NCBI lineage: Eukaryota > Metazoa > Porifera > Homoscleromorpha > Homosclerophorida > Plakinidae > Corticium > Corticium candelabrum. Next base: position 16,475,772 of record NC_085085.1, read on the forward strand.
GTCTTCTGAATCTCGTTTCCAATTTCATCCAGTAGTTTTCAGAAGTTTCTTGATTCGCGTGTTCCCCTAACACCACAAAAGCTACTGCATGTGCGCGGTTAGAGTGTTCAACGCATGGAAGAAATGGAGAAACAAGCAGCCAACTGAAGATCTAGAGGGAGCGCTCGGGCGGTACGTGCATGATCTGCATGTTATGAACAACAGAGAAATGAACTACTGGCTTGCAAGGTTTGTGCATGAAGTTCGGAGGCAAGGTGGAAAGCTGTATCCACCTTCTACCATGTAGCTGGTCTAGAGCCGTCTGTGCGCGCGAGTATCATTCTGTTACTGGACGCCTAACCACGGTTAATTTTTTCCAGAAGGACGACTCTCAGTTTAGTTTGCTCAGGTCTGCACTTGCTACACGCATGAAAGAACTCATCATGATTTCCGTGCGAATCCGTAGACCCGCGTATTGTTTGTTCTGGCTGACAGATATGTTTCAGTAGCCTAATCGTTATGTTCACAAACAATTCACATCTTGATAAGCCAGTAGCCCCAGGCAGTTGTACGGCCCAATTTATTGACCGGTCAATATGTAGCGGAAGTGGGATATGTCATTTATTGTAAGCAAATACTGGACACTGATTGGCGCAGACGAAGCTAGGGTGCTACAAAATAACAAATTTAATAGTATCATCACTATTCACAGTTTGGCACTGACTATGAACTTGCGCATGTACACTAGAAAAGCATGAACTGTCTGGGTATTTAATTAATTAATTAATTGCTCTGCTTTTAAAAAATATGGTTGATACGCAATTTTGCATTACTGCTACTCAATTTGCAATTTGTGTAGCAATACCGCTACGCAAAAAAAGAAAAAGTAAATTATACCCTGAAGTTGTTACCGGGAGAAATTGAACTTATCTTGAGGCATAATATTAATTTAACTGCCCTCCGTCTGACACAGTCCCCAGCGTGGGCGGATGGAGTACGTGCAGTTGTGTAATTCGGTAATGTACTGTACAACTTTTATCTGCTCACACTGAGACTTCATGGCTGTCTAGTTGGGAAACATCGTACTTTCATTTGCCGGGTTTTTCCTTTTTTTAGTTGATGTATTTCCTGGTGTCGAAGTTTGCGGATAATTTAGACGCCGGGCTTGCCCATGTAGTACGGATGTTGTGTATAGTACAGTTACTAAGTACAGCAGAACAACTACATGCATGACAGCAGACACACGTTTAGCTAGTTAATTAATTAATTAAAGCCCTACCTTCTTTTCGTTGTCTGCTCTCGTCACGTGCACTTTCATTTTTCCAGTGTCCATTTCTTTTGCGACGAAGGCGAATACAACTCGGTGCCGACGATCAGTTCCACAGTAAGAAACTCTGTACAGCGGAATGTCATCTACCACCATTTTGGTGGTCATATCTTTCAGTTTCAGACTTTTGTCTGTGACTACTATAGACATCTTCTTTCCAACGTTTCGTGACTCCTGCGATTGACGCCAAACCTCGGTTACCACATCGTTTGTGCATCCTTCTCCAACTCCAGTGGGGTGGTAGCCAGATCCCAGGTATGTGACATGGAAAGTAATGCCATTGAGGAACGGATCGTCTTCTGCAGCCTGGGTTAGATTGTAGCTTTCTTTGCCCATCTTCTTGCGTATCTGACGTGGACTGTCTTTGAATGATGCAGCCAGCGAGCTCATTTCTAGGTTGCAACAATGTTTAGGGCGGGGCTACTGGTTGACGCATGCGAGTTCGTGTCACGTGTGGAAGCGTGTGGGATGAGGAGGGTTCCGTGTCAAATTGAAGGCTGCTCATTCCTTTTTTGGACAAAGAGACACTGCAAATACTTTGAGTCGATACCACTCGGTAGGAAAAGCGTACTTTATCGATGTAAGACTCGTCGTTCAAATGGTGAGCCGCTGGAACTGGTGTTTGGGCTGCAGCCTTGTCTAGCAGCACTGAGAGCGCAACGACGTGTTATTCAAAAAGTCTACTTGAGGAACGACTATGGCCAAAGACCGAGGTAATTCGTTTTCTGTGTGTAGCGACTGCATGATCTGAATATAGAGTCTAGATAGCGAATCGATGACTTATCAGCGTCTGTTAATTAATTGTCTTGTGTGTTTGTTTGTCTGTCTGATTGTTTGTATTTTTATTTGTCTATTTGTTTTTCTGACTTGTCTGTCTGTTTGCTTGCTTGCTTGCTTGCTTGTGGATGTCTAGCGTAGATTTTGTTAACGGTTTCAGCCTATATTCATCTAGTTGTATAGGATTTTAAATCTTTTATATTTTACACGTTTGCGAAGGCATAACATTTGCTAAATTAATATTTTGCTATTGACTGAAAGTTTGGTGGCTGGTTTATACTTTTAATTAATGTTGTTTGTTAGCTGTATGTTCATTGTCTTGATTATGTCAATGCATGGTCATGGTAGCTTTCCAGAGGAATGCATTTATCTTAATTATCAGGTCTCAATTGGACACAGTTGTTGAACTGGCTCAGGAATATAATATTCAACTGGAAGGAATAAGCATTGCACGTTTGAATCATATTAGTAAGGATCGACCTCATCAAGGTGTAGTTCTTGTAACAAGTCGACTTGAGTTTGAAGATCAAAATGTCACAACAAGAGAAGAGCATAGGTACAGCAGTATCGCTGGTATTGTATCTAACTAGACGTTGTTAATTAAGAGAAATGACTTCATAGGTCGTTGCAAATTGGTGAGAATGGTGTACCAGCTTTGTGGGTAGTTTTGGATGAAATTCAGGTACAGTAGAGTCAAACATGTGCATGCATATATCTTTTCTTGCATTGTCTTGCTTGTGTGTGGACAACAACAGTTTAAATTGGTTTGAAATTCTTAGGATCCCATGAATCTTGGTGCTATATTGAGAACTACTCAATTTCTTGGAGTAGAGAGAGTTATAGTATCTAGAAAGAACTGGCAAGTCTTAATGAATGCATGGATTTTCTAAGTTGTTTATATCGTGTGACTGGAATTTAGTGCACCTTTGTCTCCCATTGTGAGCAAATCGAGTGCTGGTACCATGGAAACAAAAGCTGTTTTTGCTGTTGGGAGTGTAGTCAAATTTCTACAGGTATGTGGTAAATTTCTTAACTGCCATTTATAATAACTATATATGTCATGACTTGTTGATCTAGTTTTACTTGAATTGTCAAGAATTGTATTAATTTAATGCTGAGCTAGGTCACACATGTTTATAACTACAGTAGGTAGGTCCGGTGGACACTGTTGTTGACAAAGTTTAGTACAGACAGAGGCGTAACTACACTGGGTTCAGTGGAAGTTCAGTAAACCCCAACTCATTAGGGTGTGGTTGTTTCTAGAATTGCATTCGTCGCATCTGTTGCTACACTGTCCACTTACTGGTCAGCTCTCTTCAGTACGATCTGGACCATCGAGGTCTTAGAAATCACCTGTAAGTTTCATGTCTGAAACAAGGAAATGACAGCCAAATTTGTTGGCATACTGGAAATCAGGCAAGCTCGTAGACGGGCTCCGTAATGCATAGTAATTGGTTAGCTGTATAGCTATGTATCTTATACACATGGTTAAAGATTCACTCGAGTTTGTTGCAGCATTGAACTTCATTTACTGTTTTGTATAAGTAGTAGGAGTGTACTGTAGCACAACCGCTGTAGCTATACCTGAGGTCCCCTGTTTTAGTTGCAGTATAGTAACTACTATTGCATACTATTTACTTATATCAGATTATGTACAGTCACTCTTTGGGTTACTTTTTAGTTTGCTTTTGCTCTTAGTAACTAAAACATTAATATTAATTTAAATCATATTTAATTTGATTAAATGTTAGCTTATATTGATATCAAAATGTATCATTAATATTAATTTGAACACCCAAAAAATTTAGGCCTGGTTACGCTGTGAGTACAGAATTTCAAAATTATATTGCATTTTTATGTTTTAATAGTATGTACAGCATTGAAATTGATAATTGTTGTAATAACTTGGTAATTGTTATTAATGAAATGTCCAATATTTGCTTTGGAGCTTTTGCATTATGCTGTTACAATTTCATTTTTGCAGCACTCATTGATGGTTAGCTTGTTCTGTTAATTAGGTGGCTTGCAGCATGTATAGATGTAGAAATTATCTTTGAGAAGTAATTATGCTATGTTTTTGGAATTAGCATGAACGATTTGCGGTAAATTTTTAATAGTGTGATTTGCATGCAGACAGTAAGTCTTATTGTTACTTATTCACAACAATGCTGCACTGAAAACTTTATGGTTGGTCAGTTGGAAATTTTCTATTTTTTTGAGTGCTCAAGTTTATTTGTAGGTGTACTGTTGTGTTGATGAATTACATTGCAATTACCAAACATTGTTATCTGGTGTTATAAAGGAAAGAATTGTTTTAATGAACAGGATTTTTGCTTCTCTAGCAGGTTTAAATTGTGACAAAGATGGTGTTGCACGTTGTTTTGCAATACTGCATGGTTTATATATGCAGGCAGTCTGTATACACTTACATCAATTATATAATTTTTGGAATCTGTAGATAGTTTATAGTTTCTTGATTAAATGTATATGCTACTTATGTTGCTAGGACTGTGCACTTTGTGGATGGGAGGTCTTGGGCAGCTGTACCTCTGAAAACAATTTACAGGGAGTAGATGAAAGACTTGATTCTGTTGAAGACATTACTCTGCATGGACCTATCATTTTAGTACTAGGTATATATATACCTACTTGATGGTTGCATATACACTGTCTAGTGTATTTGCATGCTGATAACTGAGATTAATTGGTGTCCGTCTGTTGTGCTTTTGTTTAAGGTAATGAAGGGAGAGGTCTTCGTCCAAGTGTAGTGAGAGTCTGTTCTCGGCTTGTGACTATTTTGCCATCCTCTTCAAGTCTTTCCACTTTAGGATTGGATTCACTCAATGTCTCTGTTGCTGCAGGTGAATACACTTACATGCACACTTAACTGACATGCAGCTTTGTTTAATTTTTTTGTTATTGAACATTTGATCAGTGTGTTTGGTGTGGTTGGCTGTATCGGTTTCAGCTGTTTTGGCTATCAAGAAATAAACAATGTTATTCAAATAACATACTAGTAAAGTAAACTTTTTTATATTTACGAGTAAGATATCGACAATACCCATTGACCAGTATTATAACTACACTGTATAGAGCTTCACCTAAATTGTTGATCCAGCTACATATGTACGGTACCTTGTTACATGGGTCTAGACACTGGTTTGATATGATTTCCTAATCCAGTTTTGTGAACGTAGTGAAATGAAATCAATTGAGCATCACAGGCTGTGTGTACACGATTGCATGGTGTCGAGAAACTGGATTCCAGGAGGATCAAGAAATTAGTTGTTTAATTAAATCACGGGTGCTGTCAAGATTATACACTTCCGCGACTTGAAATTTTTTTCTTGTTGTGCTGGTGGGAGGAAATGGGTCACTGAGCTATGCATTATTAGTGTGTTAGTATGTCTAGAACCTAATTGCATTGTTCTGTCACAGGGATACTGATGTATGTTCTCCAGCAAAAGTTGAAATTTTGTAACAGCATTTGACGTAGGAAAGGACAGCACGGAATCTAGCTTCATAGATTAGGACGTGTAGCTTGGTTGACACTGACAATGACTGAATACGTTTACAATAATTATTAATGCAGAGTTTTTGGTGTAGCTGCTAAATAAAGAATTGTAAATCTAGTCTTATCATACAAGAATTGCGATTATGTATATTAATTGCAATAGTATAATTGCCGAGCGTAGTATCATTAGAGTGCTTGCTTTACTCGAAACAATGGGCATCACGTGCGTCAGGTAACTACTGTAAACGCTCCTCCTCCAAGCTGCGCGTTCTTCGCAAAAACCATGTACGGGAAACGATTTCTGGCGGAAGAGCAGACTCCTCTCGATCAAGAGCACACCAGACAGCGCTTTACTGGCAAAGTAGCTGTAGTGACAGGCGGGGCCTCCGGAATAGGGCGGGGAGTAGTGGACCGCTTTACGAATGACGGCGCAAGCGTTGCAATTGTTGACATTGACAGCGATTTGGGAAAGAAAGTTAGCGAAGAGCTATCGGGCAAAGGATTCTCAGTCCAATACTACAATGTTGACGTCTCCAACAAAGGAAGTTGCGTGCAAGCAGCGCAGGACTTTGCGAAACTCAACGGGGGCCGCATACACTTCTTAGTAAACTCGGCAGTTTATTTTGGATCGCAAGGACTGAATGCCGAGCGCAGCGACTGGGACATGAGCTTCAAAGTGAACGTCGAAGGCTATGCCAACATGGTGCAAGCTTGCTTCCCTCACATGATGGCAGCCGGCGGACGAGAATGTGCCATTGTCAACGTGGCAAGCATCTCAGCACATAGGGCGCAGCCAACTCGATGGACTTATTCTGCTACTAAAGGAGCAGTGGCTACAATGACAAAGTGCATGGCTCTTGATCTATCAACACAGGGAATCAGAGTTAACTCCGTTAGTCCAGCTTGGATATGGACACCAGAGGTTGCCAAGGCAGCTGAATTCAATAGAATCAAATATGAACCTACCTGGGGACCATTCCATATGCTACGTCGAATGGGAGAAACTTCAGAAGTAGCAGCTGCCATTAGCTTTCTTTGTAGTAAAGATGCCTCATTCATAACAGGTACAGACCTACCAGTAGATGGTGGCTACATGAGTATGGGACCAGAAGGTCTGGGAGAAAAGTCATGTTTTGCTGGAACAAAAAAGTGAGGCATAAAAGAACACTAGACCTTTCCAATTGTAAGAGCATGTGCTATGTTCAATTAATTCTATGTGATTGTTTTGGAATGCGTACTGAATCTGTGTCTTTGTAAGTCACATCATGCATGACATCGTGGAACTTGTAAACTACTCGTAGAGACTTTTCTTCTCCCACACATGGATCATAGAAGCCAGGAAGACCACTTTTGCTTGCTGTTTGAAGGATGAGTTTTGAGTCTCTCACCTGGCACTGCAGAGGAACAATGACATCAATCACCTTCTTCTGGTCCTGTTGCTGTTCTCCAACCAGTTTGCCATACCATGCCTCTTCAATTATCAGTCCAAGTCGTTGTCTTTCAACGCAAATAGATCTTTCATATGCATCTTTCATCAGCCGCACAGATGACACGGCTTCTTGTTTTCTTATAGCCATAACAGCGGCAGCTGCGTCTTGCTGCTCTTGTATCTCTTCAATTTCCCTTTGTTTTAAGAAAGGCTTAACAATTAATGCCTTGATAGCCCAATATGCAGCAACAGGAAGAACAGTGCCATAAAAAATTGCTTCGGGAACTATAGCACCTGATGTCAGTTCAATAGGGAAGATAAACTCTTGCATAGCACGTGTAACCCTGAAACGGCAGCAATTTATAATGATTGAATTTCACAATATTAGACACTTCTAACTTGATCTTTAGCTTGATGCCTGATGGCACACCAAGTGACACTGTTGCTCCTACCCAACTCTGCTCTGAAATTTTGGTGTTCACACCATACTCAGCACCGATACCAATCGTACCCGCTTTCAGTCCAAGTTGAAGTCTTGTTTCTTGTGAATACTTATATACATAGGAGAGGCGAATATAAATATCAGGAAACCCCAACTTAAATGACAGTAATGCCCGATGATTCTCAAAGTCTCCAACTATCGATGAAGTCATTGATGACTCTGCCCCTGATTTCCACACTAGAGACCCACTTGTGTGGTCACTAAGCCTTCTTGTTAGACTTGCTGTGGCAAGCGGTCGAAAACCAGCAGGAGAACTGATGAAACTAAGACCAGCCATTCCATAGGTAAAGCGAGTTAGGTTTACAAACATTCGACTACCACATAAGAAGCCAGATCCAGCACCCAAGTCAAACTCAAACCATCTACTTGGTGTGACTACATGACGCAGTAGGATAGCGACATGACCATGTCCTTGACCGTTTTTGGCTAGCACTGTACCAGAAAGTGTCAGAGTGTCGTTTTTGGTCAGCGGAGCGTCAACTTGTTGGTTCATTGCAATCCCACTCAGTTCCACACCGGCGTTGTAGTCACTATACCCGTCGTCCTCATAGTTCTCGAAAAATTCGGTTGCATTGATGGAAACCGAAGTTCTACCTCGAGGGTTAGTTGCTTGTTGCAAACGTTCCTCCTCTTGTCTCCTCTGAAGTCTCTCGTATTCTTCTCGAATATCTGATGAAGTTCTGGTTTGAGTTTCCACTTCCCAGCTTGCCTCGAGACCTTTCTTGCCGTAATTATCATATATGATGCGCTTTTCTGGATCACTGAGCACAGAATGCGCCTCCTTCAATCGGCTGAACAGACTCTCTGCCGCAGTTTTGTTTTCGCGATCTTCGTGTTTGTCTGGATGGTAGATGATGCACAGACGACGATAAGCTGCATTGATCTGCTCAGGTGACGCCTCCTTGTCAACATTTAATAGTGCATAGTATCCGCCGTCGTCGTGCTCGCCTGAAAAAGCCGCCATCAATTATCCGGGATAAACAGTCACGTGAACTGTAGGTAAAGTAGACACAGTATGTCTTTACCTTCTGTTCAGAAGCAAATACAACAGGACTGGGAGAACAGAGAGTTTATCGAAGTACTTACGCAGAGTGTCAAGAAAATTGCTGACTTTCTAAACGCTTTTGGTTAGTAGTCTACTTTGTACGTGTACTTGTGTGCATGTCATCGATCTCGCTGTCAAATGTGAACTACTGCCGTTTTGATACTGCTATTACTGTTCTTTGTAAATCAGATATGTCAGCAAGATCAAGACTTGCCAAATTGAATGAGAAGCTGACATCACTGGAAAGGAGAGTAGACTTCTTGGAGGCCAGCGTACGTTAAACTTATTTTTACAATTGTCTGGTATGGTATATATGTACCGGTAGTTTTCTGCTTTTTTGCTGAACCGCGTACACAACAGACAGACAGACAGACATGTAGACATACAACAGACAGACAGACATTGTTTTATTCTCTCCCAAACTGTAAATGTAACAATCGCAAAATGAAAGCATCCTAAACAGTAACAAAAACTACTGAAATGTCTGAAGTCATAGCTATTATCGTAATGAACATAGTGCTGAATATCTACATCAAAGAAAAAATCATCTATCTTACATGCAATCTACTTATCTTCTTTAATATAACTCTAGCATTACATCTCTGGATAATTATAGAATTCTGTCTACGCTATCTCGTCCTGAAGTCGGCTTCAGTACTTCTGCCTTCTGAATCTTTTGATTTCTTTGAGAGTTAGGGTGACTTCAGGAAGATATCAGCCTTCTGACCTCAGAACCCAAAGTGTTCAAAAACCAGATGAAAGTTAGGTGTTGTGCCATCCTGAACTAACAGAGCTTTGTATTTGCTTTTCTTTCTCATCTCATGTCTCTCAGCTGCATAGCCTCCACATCCTCTTCACTTGGCTTTGACATTCATTCAGCTGTCAAGTTCTTGCTTCCAGTTAGACTAGGAGATGATGAAACACCGAGGCCTCAATCATTGTCAACCCTTTCAGCTACAAAGGGTAAGCTTTAGCGCAATCTAAGCTCAGAAGTTGGCCTCTTGAGTGCAGCTCATTGCCTGTCTTCTGCACCTCACAGAAAGGATGCTGCAAGATTATGTTCTTTTCAAGGGAGGGGGTCTGGGGCTTGGTTAGAGGCCTTACCATCTTCAGATAGATACGCACTTATTGCTAAGGATTTCTGTCTAGCGTCCTCTCTGAGGCTCGGTCTACCAATGCCTTTTAAGTCATATATAAACAAATGTGAATGTGGAGTAGAACTGGATGGAACTGGGTATCATCTTCTCACTTGCAAGTTTGGGGGAGGACCAGTCTGGCAACATGATTCTATAGTGTCAGGATGGTGCAGCTGTTTGAACGAGCTCCAGCTGCACTATTGGAAGGAGCCAAGAGAATACAGAATCTGAGAATTGCTCCGATATTTTGATGTACGATGAATCAAGCACAGAGTTGGACGTGAGCATGGCTCACCCTTGGAGCAAAGACATCCTAAATAGAGCATCTAAAGAGACAGACAGACAGACAGACAGACAGACAGATAATTTATTCTCACACAGATTCTACTTGTACATATGCTAGGATTATTCAAATGCAAATTAATCCTTGCAAACAACAAAGTCATTAACTAATGGACTTGACTTTGAATGTCAAAATCAAATAATCTATCTAAATCACCATGATTAGGTGACAGACAGACAGACTGACAGACAGGCAGGCAGGCAGACAGACAGTTTTTTTTATTTTTCCAGTATACGGGTAAATCTGTGGTCCTAGCCTACATAGAACAATTCTATGGCGCAGAGCTACTAAAAAGCCACCAGACACTAAAAATGGATACATAAGTGCACAACTAAAGGCCTGTCCACACTAGACCAGAATGGATCGCGATCCGATCGGGATAGCAAGCGTCCACACTGCACTTTGAAAACGATATCTCCGCCTCATTTCAGTATCACGTGACTGATGACTGATGTGTACGTGAGGCTTCTTTGCTTGTGGAAAGCGCTGATACAGTGACGTAAGGTGAGCGAGAACAAAGACGAGTGAGGTGTGCTAGATGTTCCGACTACACGCGTAGCATACGTGAAGGTAACGCCCACTATTTCTAATTGGATTCAACCGATCGCAATCAAAACCACCTTGCGATGTGGATCACGATCCTATTGCGATCGAGTTGCAAGTGTGGACAGTGTTGCAGTTGGATCGTGATTGGATTGTGATTCGGTTGCCAGTGTGAACAGGCCTTAACAGTGTCAGTAAAGAAGAAAAATGAAATCTGTTACTCAGTTAAATTTGATCAGTCAAAGAGAGGACAGTTCTGTATTCTTGCACCAAATTGCAAAGGAAGATCTGAAGGTTATTCTGCAGAGCTGATGTACGAGAAGAAGAAACGACGATCTTGAGTTGCCAGGGGACGTAAATTTCTCTATACTATCCAAACTAGAAATGTCTAAAAATACCACGGGAGCTAATCTGTACTGTGCAGACTTTGTCCGTCATCCACCATTTATGGAGCAAGATCCTAGTCCTTCATATCTTTCTTGGTTTCGTTTGGCTGCAACAATCAAGTTTTCCTCAGTGGATATAGTCAGTTCAAATAAAGCGATCTGTCTGTCTTCATCATGGTATGTTATGATATCTGGACGTTGAATGATGTTGTTAAATCCTGGGGAAGTGGTATTTCTCTCCTGGAAGATCAATTGAAATTGTTCAGCCTTCTGTTAGATGGCATTTTATTTAAATATAACGTGCAAAACAAAGTTATGTCACCACGTGTATCTTCCTTCATTCAATGCAGCAGGGCAGTTGTTAACAACATACATTAACATTTGGTCTTTGCCATATAGGGGCCATTCTTTTGTGTCTGATTTGTTCCATCGTTTTAGGTTCACTGTTATGCGGGAGGACATTGTGGATAGCATTCATAGCAAACGAGAGCATTTTGTCATTTAAATTGTATATAACTTTACTCCAGATTGTTTCCCAGAGATTGTCTCAAGACGTAATACAGAGCCTTGTAGAACACATGACTTAGACTGGTTAATTAAACATTGGAATTTGTCTTTATTTCTAATGTTTGTTTTGCTAAACGTTTAACATTTAGACCACGTGCGTCAGATGATCGAACGAATGACATTGCTGATGAGCAAGCCCTAAATTTGTGATGGTTTGTCATTAGCTTTATGGTTGCTTTAACGTCAGCAGGGTTGATAACTCGATCATCGCGTGACAACAGTAGTTGGCTGAGTCTACCCATTTGAAGTGACCTATATGACGTTGATATAGCTGGCATATCCCTTGCAAGATGATTTGATGGTAGATAAAGTAGTGCTGTAGCTGCACAATGAGATAGATGACACCAACGTTTTAGGTAGCAGGTCGCAATGGACTATAGGAGGGGGAGGGGAGGGGGAGGGGAGGGGGAGGGGGAGGGGAGGGGGAGGGGGAGGGGGAGAGGGAGAGGGAGGGGGAGGGGGAGAGGGAGAGGGAGAGAGGGAGAGGGAGAGGGCCTGGCAGCTTCAGTTAATGAGTAAATTTATGACAGAGACATTCCTAGTAGCGTTTTATGCAATTTAGTGATAGAAATGTTATGTAGATTTTGCATTTCAAATGGCAGCCAGCCAGACTAGGCAGACAGACAAACAGACAGATTTCTTTGTTTTGAATCAAATTGTAAAAGTGCAATATCAACTCTAAATCTGACTAACTGACAGAAAGAAAATCGTACCAGATGTACTTTAGTACACAACTTGAGCTCGTACTAAAAACCAGTCCAAGGGTGCAATCACTGCATTCGAAGACTAACTGCCAGAGCTGTTGGAACTCTTGCTAGCAAACGGACGCTTAGAACTGTCAGCAACTTGAGCATGCACAATAGACTCTGACGTCATGGTAGGCATCAATAAGAAGTAGAGTGGCGTTTCTACTCCACTTGTTGTAGTCTGTTCGAACATCAGCAGTGCTTTCGCTGCTTGCTACGAATGTCACTGCAATCAGTTCCAAATGTTGTTTCTTTTAGTGTTTGCCAAGCCGACGATGGTCATCACAAGTATTCATTAAAACCAACAAGAGGGTGCTCGCTAGGCAGAACTGCTAGAACTGGTCTGATGGTTCTAGAACTGTCAGAACTATCAATTGAATGCTATAGAACTTTGTATTCCCCGCCAATTCCAGTTGTAGAACTAGTATTTGTACGCACCCTAAGTCTGCAAATATGCTCTTTAAAACTAATGGACTAATTGTTATCAAACAACTTGTCAATGGCGTTCTTACATCTGACAGTCTTGATAATGTTTTTTTGAGAATTAGGTAACCTCGTTAGTATACGTTGCATGTTTGAAGTATTGACGAGAATATTTCTTCCTAAAAGTCTTGAATTGACTATCATTACTAGAAGATTTTTCACTTATAAGGCTGCATTGCTTTGAAAGACGACTATTTAGGAAAAGTCAGCCTGCTGTCCCATCTCCTGAAATTGTTCAAACACAACAGAAGACATGTCAACGATGTTCCATTTAGCAGAATTTTATATGGAATCTGATTCAGTGGTGAGGCTCTGGCAGTGATCAATATAACAGCCTGCCATCAGTGATTGACTGAACAAAATTGCTTTATTAGTGTAAGAATGCTGAGGAATGAAGAACATTATACAATTTTACATACATAAAGAATCAAAATGGGTAAGAGGTGTGTAGATCAAAATCCATTTCTTGTTTAGAAATGTGTACTCATACAATCGGAGCAAGAGTTACAGCAAGACAATACATACATGGATCTACAAGTATATTATATGCCCTATGTATGCATGCATACAAGAATTCATAGTTAACAACATGGAAATACAGCAACATTACATTCAGAGCTACCAACTGAATGTGCCTACTAGACTGATTTGCTTGAGCACACACATGCTTAAATACATGGTACGCATGCATGCAGGCGTATGTGTGTATGCGCCATCTGTAATCAACTGATGTAGACACTGTAACTGATTATATACTGTGATATTCTTGTTTTACAGATCAATAAAGGAGACAATGGGAATGTCTAGATTATGAGTTGATGTGACTCTGATGTGACCTATACTTGACTTATAAGAGATGATTGAGCAGACAGTATAAGATATGGTACTGATTACAAAGTCATACCATAGCAGTTTGTAATCTGTTGAAATTGCTACTTTTATGGATAATACAAGATGTGAGTTACACAACAGTTACACAACAGTTGTTGAACTAGCTTCATGTTCATATTCAACTGTATGGTTATTTTGACACCGATTTTCTTCTGCTATTTGAAATAAGTTTAGGTTTCTGAACAACAATTTGGAGATAACCCGGTTCTGGTCGCTTTTCTAGAAATGGAGGTTCAGTCACGTCGCTGACAATGAGCACGTACCGACCTGCAATAGAAAAGGTGATTTTAATTACATTATCAGCAAATGATTAATAGTGAGAACATTCAAGTCATAACCTCAACAGACAAGACCAAATGGACAGAAAATTAATGGACAATAACAGATGGACGCAAAATACCTAACAATTGAAAAGTAACGTGCTATTGACAGCTAGGCAATTGTTGACTAGTTAGGCAAATGCGTGCAGGTGCCACATAGATTGGCAGTGTATAGACATAGGTCAACAAATTGTGTGTTTAACCTGGCCTGCAATATTTGTGTGCCAAAACTGTTTCCTCGTCTAAAATAGGTTGCTTTTTGGATTTGATTGGGCTTGACTGTTGACATCTGTCTTTAGATTTGTAGTCATACATGAGCTTGTGTTGAGCGTTCGATTTGGTTGTTGTTTCTTTTCGTTCCAATCTCTGTTTTGTTACTGGTACTTTTGACACTTTCTGAAATGCTGTAGCTGATCTTTCAGTGATTGGTTGGTTAGAAAGTCTTTGTTTTTCGGAAGGCAAGACAAGGTTGTAAAAACAGGCTCTTCCTTTTTCTGTATAAGTTACTTCTACAGGCTTCAAGGCTTCTAGAAAGGCATTGGCTTCTGCCAAAGTACACTCCTCTAGTGAATGAAATGTTTCAATAGGAACTTCGCATTTGGACATCTTGGAATGATACTTAGGCTTGGCAGGTTCTGTGAAACCGCTGCCAACTGAAATAGTTGGGACATCAGGATTACAGATCATGGTAGGACTGGACATAGACAGTGAGATTGAAACTGGATGAGAATCAAAAACTGTGTCATCAAATGCACTGTCTTCGCTGTTTACAGACGTAACAATGTCATGTGTAGGAATTTGCTTGACTTCATATGGTTCCATTTCGAATCCACTATGATGAAGAAACAGAAAACAAGTCAGATCCAATAATACAGCAAACTTAGCTAGGAAACACAGATATCGTGAGCAAAGTTATATAAATACGTGTACTTTGTTGCAGTCATGCCCTTTGAGAGAAATGCAGTCACGCAGACAAACAAACACACGCACACACGCACACATACGCACGCACGCACACACACACACACACACACACACACACACACACACACACACACACACACACACACACAGGTTCGAGTACATGGACAGATGAAGATGCAGAGAAGACAGAACTCGAGTAACAAATGGACTCTAGCATAGATAGAAACAGACTGCTTAATTGTCGTACAATGGTGACTTCATCAGAGCAAAGTCTTGGACAAGTTCTTTATGTTCAGGTTTGTGTGAAGACATCGCAAATGCAGGCGTTCTCTTTCCCATTGCTGAAGGTGAAGGCTGGTAGCCGTTGCGATGCCTGTGTCCTGCTGTTATTTTCAAAACTCTTCCAGTTTCTATGTATGTCATAGGATAATGCCACTATATCAATTTGCGACCTGCAGCTGTTGCAACGTGCAACGAACTCACCTGCAACAACGGTCTCTCCTGTGTCGGAAATGCACTCTACGTTAATGACTTGCAATTTGTTTATCAAATTATCAACAGGCGCATAGATTGTTTGAGGACCAACGATTCTAAGTCGTGTCACATTACCTAGACACACAGGATTGTCATTGCCATAGTCAGATGGATTAGATATCAGCATACTAGACGTACTCTTTGGTGCACCGTTGTGAAACAACCCTTTGAACAGTATACCGCTTGGTAGGTGAAGTGACCCGTCTCCGTGGTAACGATCGTTAGACCATAAGCCCTGTTTACAGTAGACGTCTACCTAGATGAAGATTCCTAGTTAGTCTGTATTACGCTGATCACCTTGTATCGGATTCCAGTAGTCCCAACAAAGTCTCCTTGCCCGTGGCGCTTTCCATCTCTCCACTTGCCCCTGTAGTGATCTCCGTTGGCATAGAATTGTGTGCCGCATCCGTGGCGCCTGTGATCGAGAAAGTGACCTGTGTATGTTGCACCATTTGAACAGGCTAGAACTCCATGTCCTGCACGTCAAAGATTGCAAACATCAGTCGATCGTTGCATGAACTGTATCCACTGCATGTATACGTGCCTAAGACTGCGTGTGTTTTGTAATTGGATGGATCTAGATATACGCGCAAACAAGTATTGTCAACGTTTTTCTCTATCGCCCATAGAATTGCTAAGTGTTCTGAAAACACGAACCATGCTAGAGTAATCGCTTGTCACTAAAATGTTGATATATCTATATAAAGGAACGCCAAGTGGGAAAAGCGAACGCAGACACTACAGCTCACACGGAATGACCAGTGCTGTACGTGTATACCTTCGTATTTTCCAGACTTCCAGCTTCCCTCGTAGCGTGAGCCGTTGCTGTACGTCATCACGCCTTCCCCACATGGTTCTCCCTTGAGAAAGTTTCCTTCGTAGTTATCGCCTGAGAAAGCGTAAGTTCGGAAGCCTTTGCCCTCTATCTCGTCATTTCTAAATGACCCCTGGTAGTAGCTACCGTCTTTCATGATCAGCTTGCCTTGTCCTGCGATACCAGTCACAAAACACAATCAAAATGTCAGTTTTCTAGCTAAGTAAAACGTATTCACGGTAATTTGTTAGATAATCGGTTGTACCGTGCAGTTTCCCATCTTGCCACTGGCCTTCGTAGCGGAAAAAAGAGTTTGGGAAGACATATATACCATACCCTAAACAAAACGACGATTGACAATACTTGACTTCTACAAAGAACGCGATAGTCGGACAGACCGTGTCTCTTGTTGTTTTTTTGCTTTCCAACGTACTGCCCTGGTCGAATGGGTTTTTTTCGGAGCTCTCGTAAGACTAGTTCTCCTTCTTTCTGCTCTGATAACATGATTCTTGACTGTGGACAGAAATAGTGGTGGCAACCGCTTGCTCACCGTCTAGGTGTCCTTGGAAGGGTTCTTCTACGCTATGTGATTCGCTAAGGAAGCTTAGTGGGAAGTGTAAATTCGTCCAATCTATACCAGCCGCCTGATATGTGTGTAGCGCTCATGCACTAGCATGCTTCTATAGATGCCGTCGTGTATATTCTTGTTGCCGTTAAACCGTGTATCTGTAATACAGTTGTACAAAATTCCGCGGGGACTAGCTCACAGTGCCTTTCCGCCAATAGTACATAGTAGGTTCTAGAGCAAGGACTGAGTGATCGCGGCATGTCAATCGCGATCAATCGCTAGCGAGCCACTGTACATTGCCAATTTGGTGAAAAGGTGGTAGACGTGGTTTTGCGAGCAAAAAAGAGGTTTTGTAAGCTCAGTGTAGTAAATTTAACTTAACCACAACCATATAATTTGCAATCTGACCAGATAACGTAGCATGCGCAGAGGCAGCAGCCAT
Source organism: Corticium candelabrum (assembly GCF_963422355.1). NCBI lineage: Eukaryota > Metazoa > Porifera > Homoscleromorpha > Homosclerophorida > Plakinidae > Corticium > Corticium candelabrum. The sequence goes on from NC_085085.1 coordinate 16,493,042, forward strand.
CACATAAATTTTTTTGTTGCTCTCTAGCTACAGGTCTGCGCCCGAGGCTAGTTGCCGGGAGTAGCGAGGCTTCTAGTCCGGGTTGCACAACAGAAAGGGCGTAGTTCTGTATGGCTCTTCATCGAGCTCTTGGTACATATATATATATATAATAATATATATATATATATATAATATATATAATATATATATAATATT